>NW_020862269.1:17129-21444 GCF_003713205.1 Coffea eugenioides | reverse complement strand
GGAAGTGCTGTTCGAACTTTTAAAGGACTTGTTTGCATTGAGTTTGTGATCTAAGACTTGGATTTGAGCAAGGCAATGATATATGATGGATGATTTCTGAGCCGTGGAGGTGAGTGACCTCAAACTTTTTCTAAAGCTATTTATGAACCGTTTCCTGCATTATTTACTTTTGAACTGTTTCCACAGTTACTTTTGAACCGTTTTCTTGCATTATTTACCTTTAAACTGTTTCCAAAGTTACTTTTGAACTGTTTTCTTGCATATCATGCGTGCTTGCATATGAGTGTTCCTTGTTGCTGTATTC
Organism: Coffea eugenioides; assembly: GCF_003713205.1. Classification (NCBI taxonomy): domain Eukaryota; kingdom Viridiplantae; phylum Streptophyta; class Magnoliopsida; order Gentianales; family Rubiaceae; genus Coffea; species Coffea eugenioides. Next base: position 21,140 of record NW_020862269.1, on the reverse strand, counting down.
CTTGATTTATTGGCTTGTTATTATTGATTGATAATGTGTTAAGTGCTTTCAATGATTGTTAAAACAGTTTGTTATCCTAGGCGAGTGTGTTTTATGTGCACTGTCGACCTAGAATAATAGAAATTTTATGTTAATGCACTTAAATGCTAGTTGCGGATGATGTAAGCCGTTTGGCGTGAACTGCCACTGCTTGCTTTCGTTACCGATCAACTGGAGCAGAAGCGGACTCGGTCGGGCGATATGGTGACCCTGGGTGAATTTGGTATACTCGAGTATTACCTTGTAGTCCGGCTACGTCCGGATAGGTGGAGTCCGGCCAATGGTCGGATGGGTGGAGTCCGGTCAACGTCCGGAAAAGGGGATGAATGAACAAAAGGATGAACGAGGGATTCTACTTACAAAAAAATGTATTTTCAAACGATTGGAGGAATAAGGGGGAATGTCAAGGGAACGAACGAACAAACGAATAGCTCCATGTGAGCCCGTATCCTTTTAATGTTTGTGGTAATATCGCTTTCCATGGTAATTGTTTCTTGACTTATCATTTGATTTATGACATCATTGATCTATGACATTATTGAAATGAACTATTGTGAAACCGATTTGATTACTGATTTTACTGGTTACTCGCTGAGCTTCTAGCTCACCCCAAAAATATTTTATTCCCCTCCACAGGGCTCAAGGCGAAGGAAGGCTTGTAGTACTTATTCACATGGCTGGATGACATATATCTTGTACAGTTTGGATTTGGAATCATTTGATGTATAGTTGGGAATTAGTTTCCGCTGCATTTGTGACATGTAATTATTGGAGACTTGGATGTATATTTGAGATTTTTATTGTAATTCATTTGAGGACTGTAGTGAACGACTGAGTCCCGGCGAGAGCTGGGCAGGCGGCCCGCCGAACCCTCTGGTTCGCCTTAGGGGGAGGTGGGGCCGTCACAATATCCAACCTCATATCAAAACTAAAACATTCATATCAAGGCTGGCCAATACATTCCAAAGCTGAAAATTGCAACCTAGTAAGCAAAACCATGAAATCTTCCATGAAATCCATCACAATCAAGTCATATTTTGCTTAAATGTCAAGATAAGAAGAAAAAGAGATATTTCTTAGTGATATACCTCAAACTCTAAGAGAAATAGCAAGACAAGAGCTGTTCTTTCTCCAAAAAGATTGATGAGTGGATTAGAATTTCACATCATTTTCTCAAGAAATAAAGCAAGACATCAAGTTGGAAATTGGAAATTTTTCTCTCTTTTTTTTCCCTTTAGAGATTCAGCCACAATAGAAGAAGAATGAAAGAAATTTTAGTTAAATGGAAGATAAAGATGGAAGAAAAGTCTTGGTCAAGGGAAGGCTTTGACCGTTGACAAGTGGTATCCAATTCCGTTCCTATCTCTTAGGGTCCGTTTGGTTGGACAGAAAATATTTTCCTTCCATCGAAGTCATTTTCTTGGAAAATCACTTTCTTCTCCATAATTTTCCAGTGTTTGGTTATTTAGTGAAAATATTTTCCAAATTCCTTTTTTCATAATTTTCCGGTGTTTGATTTGTCAGTAAAAATATTTTTTGACTTCCTTTTTTAATGTTTGTTTGTGAAGACCCGAAAATTTTCTTATTTTATCATATATTACTAGTTTATTTAAATATTTATTCATCCGTTTTCTCCGAATAATTTATTTCAACCCTTTTAGAACCATTTACATGGAACTATGACTTGCATATATTCTTAAAATGTCCCGTTAATAAATTTAATTTTCGGAAGCTCGTTTAGTGAGATTTAATGAAAACGCCTTTGGAGGCAATAGTCAATTTTAGAGTACAGTGACCTTGGAGATTTGAGGACTCGTAATTTTTATATCTATTTATTTATTTATTTTATCGATTTATTCACTTATTTATTGGCTTACCCTAAAATGGTTATTTTTATGATTAAGCACTCAAGAATTAGTTAGTTATACTATCATTATAAGAATTTCTTAGAAATTTCGCTTTATCGCGCACAAGTCGGAAGTTCGCATTTTCGCGCGCGCGTCTAATTGGAGGATTTTAGAAATTATTGTTAAACTACTAAGAGTGGATAATAATAGTGTTAGAGGAAGTGCATTAGAGGATTAGTGCACAAGTGAAACAAACTTGAGAGGAAATGGGCACGAAACGCACGCGTACGCGCACTATTGGAGAGTTGACTTTTGTGCACTTAAAGCTTACACCTACCAAGCTTCTCCAACAAGCTTTGCATCAGCACCATCTCTCTCTTTTCTCTCTCAAAGCAGCCAAAACCCTCAAGGAAAGAAGGAGCAAAAATTTCTTCACCATCTCACTCAAATCATCCATCCATTTCACTTCAAATTTGCCACACAAACTCAAAACAACTTGGAGACTATCTTGGACTAGGAGAGGAGCAACTTATCCACGGTTTTTTGGAGCTTCTTAGTGGCCAAAATTCTGGTCTTCAACATCCAAGAAGGTAGCAAATCATCCAACCTTTGAAACTTCATTTTTGAGAGTTAGATTGGACTTGGAAGCTTGTAGCTCATGTAGGTAACTTTGGTTGGTTGAAAATCATGTGAGTGGACTCCATGAAATCCCACAATGAATATATTGGACTGATATGATGATTTTGGATGTTATTTATGTTGGTTAAGTGTTAAACTAGTGGTTATAAGTTGAAAAAGTGGAAAGAAACTCAAAGGAAAACCAAAGGGAAGAAGGGCCGAATCTGCCCTGTTCTTGCCGCAACCTTAGTTCTAAAATTTTGTGATCAAATTGCCTTGATTTTGATATAGATATGTTGTATAGGTTGTGTGGAAAGTTTTCACCAAAAATCGCTTGATTTGGTTGGCTAAAGGTTGCATTTTCGAAAATTCTTCAAACCTGGAAAACGTGTACAGAGATGCTCTGGTAGCGAACTTTAAACGACCATAACTCTTTGCTCCGACGTCGAAATCGAGTGCCGTTTCCGACATTTGAAACTAGACACTTCCATTTTTATAACGGTATAAAATGTATCCCCTGATTCGACTTGAGTGAACCTTACTAGCTCTTCAAAGTTACCTGTCCTGTTTCACTCCTGTGTTAGAGAGTCAATGATGTGCTGGGACTTGTTGTTTGAATTTTAGCTAGCTATGGACTGAATTTTAAAATGATTTCTTCTGATGAATTATAGCCCCATGAACCTTAATTTCAAGTTGAATTGACTGAGTTATAGCCAAATTACAGACCTGCACCAGAGAAAGAAAACCCTAATTTTGGGCTAGCCGATGGCTTAGCTTGAATTAGGACTTGTTATTTTGAAACTTTTGGTGTTAATCACCTACCAAATGTATGTTGGATGCTTCTTAGACTTTTCGTTCATAAATGAACCATATTTGAGATGATTTCATTGCCCAAAGGTTCAGAAAAAAAAAAGGGAAATGGAAGCATAAGGCAGAATTGCCTTGTATATCCCTAGAACTTTAGTGGTCTTGTTAAGTGACCTCCCGTGTGAATTTTTGCATGAAATTTGACAGAGGAGTTGCCCTTATATGGTAGTATAATCATGCCAAATTTGGTACCATTCCCAGTCCAATTCAATGCCCAACTGAAGTCCCAAAATTCATGTTTCAAATCTGGAAATTCTTGATCAATGAGGAATTTTTAGCCAATTCTGACCTGCTATATCTTGGCGCTCAAAACTCTGATTTTAGTTCTGCTTGTTGTGTTTTAAACCTTGATTGTAACTCTAATTGAGTTTCAAATTTGAGAGCTAGTTCACATTCTGTGAATTTTTCCGAATTTCTTTGCCAAAAACCAACTCCGAATCTGTCTTGGGAGTCCAAATCAGCAACTTGAAGCCAAAATTTGAGTGTCTTCCATTTTGAATCATGGAAAAGTACCTTCTAGAAACTTTTAGTACTTTGGAAGTAGTTTCCAACAGTACCAAGTTTTCCAATTTTGGACCTACAGAGAGTGAGATATGATTTTTCAAAGAATGCACCTCAAATCTGGAATTTCTGAACTGAA
>NW_020862269.1:0-16356 GCF_003713205.1 Coffea eugenioides | reverse complement strand
TACTTGATCTATCTTGCTCATATGCGTGAATGTTACTTGATAAGACGAGTGTGTACTTTATCGCACTCGTTTTCCTTTACTCGAACTTTACTTGCATTAAACTTGATTTTAAAAATCGATTGGAGTGAATCTCATCGGCAAAAATATACCTGTTTTCGTGTGCATGTCGTGTTATCGTGCGTGTCGTGATGTCGAGTGGAGTGAACCTCCTCGACTTATGGGGACGCCCAATTCTCTTAGCCAATCTTGCAACACGAGCCGGCATGGGCTTGGTCAAGAAGCTTGATAAACTAAGAGAATAACAAAACAAAACTTGATCTTTTGAGATCTTGTTCGGCATACTCAGCGAGTATCGCCCTTGTCGTGCGTGTTTGGTTACGGATCCGAGATGGTAGAATGATGGATGGAGGAAGTAATAAGTGAAGTTTCTACGGACATAATACACCCGAATGACAGAGTGTCATCACGAGAGGGTATCGGATCGAGCCGTGGCGAAGCAAGTGGAAATTAGCTCCTGAGAGCTCCTGTATCCTACTCAAGTGTGTTTAATTGTTAATCGTGAATTACTTGACTTTATCGCTTTATTTATGGTATAAATGTTATTGATACTTGAACTACGTGCTTGCATGATTTTCTTGGCCTCACTGAGTATTGGCTCATCCATTAGTTTGTTTTCCTTAACAAGAACTGGAATGGAAGAAGTTAAGAAAATGCCGACTTGAGGCACTTTTGTATTAATGTTTTGATTGTAATCGACTATACACTTTTGGATGTTGTATATTTTGGGGAAAGTGATTGTAAGTTTGAAATTGTGATGTAAGATTGAATATTTATGTATGGAAATGACTTCGTACCTCTATTCCGATTTTCATTGTTAGTATTAGACTTTAAGTTTGAATTGGAATTGTCTTAAGTCCTGGCGAGAGTTGGGCAGGCGTCCCGCGGATACCCTTGGGTTCGCCCTTGGGAGAAGTGGGGCGTCACATTGTTGATATGTTGCAAATGTTTTTCTATTCTCAAAAAATTTATCTCATTACAAGTGTTTTTTAGCTTCTATCCATTATAATCATATTATCATTTTTATAAAATATTTATTCAAATTACACCATGAATTCAATACAAATCATTGTGTAAGAAAATGGATGATTTTGATTGGACATGGGAAAAGGATGCTTGCTTGTCCTTATCATACCACTAGAAAGTAACCATCGAGACCCAGATTGTAGCTGTCTAGGATCAATTAACATGCCCTTACCATTTGGCTCAACATTAAAACCTGTGACATGGACACCAGAGATTTTAAACGGACAGATGAATGGTACATTGATGCACTTATGATTTTCTTCAGCACTGGTTCCTTCCATAACAAACTCTTCATTCAGATCATCCTTTTCGTTGCTCAAATCCGTTTCTGTATTTGTGTTGTGCATTTAGCCATGCATAGGAATACAAATTCTTTCAACTTGAGCCAAAGCAAGCATTGATGATCCAACCATTTCAAAGTCATGAAAAGGATCTCTGAGCTGCAACCTAAGAGCTAATGTGAAGTTGTTACCGAACAAATGACTGTTACTACCTGATAATTTAACTCGTAGACCATTTCTAGTCATCTATAAACCAGCTAAATTGAAAAGATCAGCATGATAAGCTACTAAGATTTTCAACATCTCTCTATCAACTTCATTCTCATAATCAATATCTACTGCATCTAACCTGATCCATTCATCCAAGGAGATAGAGAGTTTGATTAACTCAGCAATACCATCATCCCCTTTGAAATCCAAAAATTGCAATGGAGTGGATCCCAAAGATCCCATAACCCCATCTAGTTTAACATTCTGGCTTACGGAGGTCCAGTTCTTAGTAAATTGGGGCATAATGCTTGAAGGTGCTTCTGCATCTGACTAGCCACATTGAATCCTCAACCCTTCAATGGAGAGAGCTTCAAAATTAGCCATTGCTAATGGAACAAGATCTTCCAAAGACACATAATCTGAATGTACTCTATCTGATATTGAGCCTAAGTTTGGAGCATTCTAACTGTGATCTATTACTTTTTTTGAATCTTTAAAGGGTGCTTACTATTGTGTCAGAAGAAATTAACGATGCAAGAAAATCCCTATCGCTTGCAGTAAGGTTCCAAAATAATTGAACAGGCAACTATAACATTAGAGCTTCATTATCTTTTCCATAGCTACCAACATTTTCAGTCTTTCTAACAAACCAGAAGTTTCTTCTTTTTCCCTTCTTTTTTTTCCGTTTTCCATCTTTCTTAGTGTTGTATGCTTGATACAAGGTTCCAGAAAATCCCAGCAAAACTAATGCAACATAAATGCCATAAACAAATAGAAATATGTAATAACAATCCTGCTCAATTATTCACTATCCTTTCCTTTTTTGAGTTTGCTTGGTCCAAAATTACCAGTAATAACTTGTACAGTACTATCAGAGCTTCATCAAGCTCTGTACAATCTCCAAGAAACGAACACAAGTAAACCCAATGTGTGATTGTGTGTGTAGCAAAAATTATTTTAATGGGATACAAAAGTCATCAAAGTAAGAAACTTTTTCTGCAATTCCTTAAGGGAACAAAGCAGGTTCTCAAAAAAAATTAACAATAAAGCCTACTATGCATAAATCAAGAAAATTGCCCCACTCAAAACTAGAAATTCCAGTAAAAATACTACTAACAATCAATAAGCAAGCAATAAGTTTGACTCACCAGGACAATGAATTGTGATATGATCCAACCTTTCAAGAAAGTAGGAAAAGAAATAATAGAAAATAATGAAGAGCTTCAGCCCAAGTCCTGTAAGAAGAAGGATGAAGAGAATAACCCAATCGAAAGAGTAGCCTACCTCTGGAAGTGGGTCTTCGCTAGAGCTGGAGGCGCTGCCGGCGAAGAAGGATTGGTTCGCCGATGATTCTTCAATCGATGGTCTTCAATCGTTGAAAATGGGCATCTGCCGAAGTGGAAGAATGCCTTTAGGCCGTGATTTTAAGCAGAGGCTGTGCTTTTAAGAAAGGAAAATAACTTCAGAATAATAGATAAGGAAGTTATTTTCCTTCCCTCGGTGTAAGTTATTTTCCGTCAAAAATCATTTTCCCAAATTAGATTGCGTCCAAACAGTGGAAAATTAAGAAAACATTTTCTGGAAAATATTGAAAACATTTTCTGGAAAATATTGAAAACATTTTCTGGAAAATATTTTCCTTCCAACCAAACAGACCCTTAGTCTCTTACTTCGTCTCTAATGACCAATCTAACTTGTGTTCCTCTAGTTCATTCTTAGCACTTCTAATCACTTAATTCCTCTAGCACCACACTCGTTCTCGTCCACCAAATATAATGTGTACGTCTCACTAGTCGGTTAAACTACCATAATACTCTACGAAACTTAACATGCAACAAAATTATAAAAGGGAAAAGAGAAAATTCTTGATTTAACCTTAAAAATCACCATGAAATTTAAGGCTAGTAAAGTAAATAAAAGAAAACATAAATTAACTTTTTCAAAAATAAGAGAAAATATAAAATAATTTTCGGATTCTCACACTCTCTTCGCCTTAAGAGAATTTCGTACTCAAAATTCTAACCTTCATAGGATTCTGCAACTGGCTGTTGATCGATAGCATATACCCTTGCTGGTACCCTGGATCTATTTCCTCTTTCCTGGATCGGTTTCGGAGTAGTCCTATCCACTTGCTGTACTTTCGACCCTCTTTGCTGTTTTCTCGGACAGTTGTTAATTTGATGGTTAGCACTCCCACAAACAAGCACTTTCACCCCTTCACCCAACATTCATTCTCAATATGATTTTTCTTCCCACAATATCCACAAGCCAAGCAAGGAGCCACTATTTGGCTTTCTGGAGGAATTTCTTCTTATTGCCCTTTTCCTATCTTACTTCCTCTTGTAGAACCTTCTTCTAGTGTTCCTAGTGTGTGAGAACCCGTAAAACCCTAATTATTTTCCTAGGGTTTATTACCCCTTAATTGCTTATATTTTTGCATTTTCGGGCTTAGAAATATTTTCTGGTAGATTTTATGCGTAATTATAGTTTTAAGATGATTTTTCTAGTATTGGAGAGTTTTTAGAAAATTAAGAGTAAATAGTGGACGTGGGACCCACTAGTGCGAATAGTTCGGAAAAATTCGACCAATAAGGTTAAGTTTCGGATACTGTGTAAAATTTATCGGGTGTCAAGAGATAAGTAGAATGTGTGAAGTGATTGATGTGAGAGGGAATAAGAAAGATAAGAATGCATTTAATGAGGTGACAAGTGTCATCTTCTCATTAGTTGGACTTTAAGAAACACTATTCACTTTCTTGACTTTTTTTGACCAAAGGATTAAATATCAAAAATTGCACAAAATTCACCATTTTTCTCTCCTTGTGGCCGGTTCTCCTTGAGCAAAGAAGGAAGGAAATTCTTCAACTTTCAAGCTTCCATATGCTTCAATCTTCTACAAACAAAAGCCTAGATTAGATTCTACTCCATAAAAACCTTTCTTCTAGTGATAGTAAGTGTATTAGTGAAGTTTGTTTGAAGCTCTAAGGTGGCCAACATCTCTCTCTCTCTTGCTACTTGGTAAGTGATGCTTGAACCCCCCTACTACACCTAATGATGGTTATATTATGCTTAGAAGTGGCTTGAGTGTTGGAAAATGTGATTTATTTCTTGATTTGAAGAGTTTTGGTGAAGTTTTCCTTTTTATGATGAATTTTCTGGTTTCATATGATTTTGATGTTTTGGACTAGTATGATGGTTGGTAATAAGGGGCTTTGGCTCTAGTAGGTGTGCATTGTGGTTAAATGCAACCAATTTTGGATTTGGAATGAAATGTGAAAAGTTAGGGTTCATGAACCCCTAATCTGTCCGAAATTTTAGGTCATAGATAGAGGCCGAATTGGACTTTTCTCAAAACATGAAAGTTGTAGGTATTGATGAGTATGAAGTGCCTGCAAAATTTCAGGGAATTTGGAGTAGTATAGAGTGAGTTATGCTGTTTTTACTGTTGCTGTTTTTGGTGAACAGAATGTCCGAACTGCGATAGGAATTGTCTGTTTTGACTGGAATTGGTTTGGATTCTGTTGTTGGTGTCTTCTGATGAAATGTAGCTGGATATCTTAGCTATCATATGCCTTTGGAATTTCGGTATTTGGACCTGTATATACTGAGTTATGTTCATTACAGTTTTGTGTGTTTTGCAAACCTGTTTTGGTAACGCTGGTTTAGTTTTTGTCACATTCGACCTAGTTGTGCGAGGAACTGGACTGAGTGGCCTTCTACATTGTTGTAGCCCTATTTCATAGCTTCGAAACGGTGGGTCTTAGACCCCCATCCGATAACCGTAGTGAATTTGACGCCATTACCGCATAATAAGGGCAAAACAGTTTTTCTATTTGGGGCCAAGACTAATGCTACTTCTAATTTCTGGTTTGCTATCATGCTTAGTTATGTATATGAAACTCTATTGGGTTGTGATTGGCGTTGTTTTATGACTCGTTATCGAGTCTCATTGTATGTGTTACATGTTTTAGGACGTGACGGTAGCTCACGACGTCTTGGTGACCACGGTGTATGAAACACCACTTTCTTGCTTTGTGAGTATACTACTCACTTACTTGTTATAATGTGGCTTTGTGCTATGTGTATTTGATGCCTTGAAGGCTTAATTGGTTGTTGGAAGTGGTTGAGGTGAGGGTGTACTTGACCGCCCTCACCCCTTGTGATTTCCTTCATAGCTCTTTACCATTTTACTGAAATACTGCACTTGTTATATGAGATACTGAATTCCATTCATGGAAACTGATTTGGTGTCATTGGGGTGCATGTCCAATGGCTTTACTGTATCACTGAGCTCAACCCCGTTTGGTGGTCAATTGGATCGAGCCGGCGAGGGCTTGGTCGTGAAAATTGTCATGCCACGGGGACTGTACTGTGGAATCTTGTGGTAATGAGACCTTTGGTTCCGGTATACTCGAGTATTACCAAAATGACTGAATGGAGTGCGGGCCCGGTTGGGGTATGATAGTTGGACGGTTGGATGTAAGTGATGTCTACGGATGGTTACTCTTAGCATTGACGGAGGGTCAATGAGGTTGGATCAAGAAATAAGCGTGGAAATGGGCTCTTGAGAGCCGTCCGTATCCTTTCACTGATTTGATTTACTTCTTATTGGCATACTTGCATTGAACGGTTGTTCTTATGTGATTTTAGATGCTTTGGTGGTGGTAACTCACTGAGCTTTAGCTCACTCTGTTCCATTTGTTTTCCTTACAGGAAAATGAACCCTTTTGGAAGTTGGTTGCCAAATTGAGCCATGTATATGCCATTTTGAATCGCTCTTGCATGAAACCCTAATGTATAGTGGGTTTATCTGTTGAATGGCAAACCAAACATGTATATCCATGATACATAGCTTTTGACATGCCAATGTGGTTGTAAATATTGAATTTCAATGTATATATGCTTGGTTGATGTTTGGTTGACTTTCGGAATGATTTGGCTATCAAACGGCAAAAGAAAAATTGTGAACGAAAAGGCTCTGGACTGAATCCGGATTCTGACGTGTCCTGCACTATTCATCTTCGGCGCAAAGTTTCGTTTTTTTTTATTTTTATGATTTTGACTTGTTTGCGTGTAATGGTATGTTCCGAACGTTATAGAACGACGTAAACTGTATCGTAGTCCTGGCGAGAGCTGGGCAGGCAGTCCGCTAACCCCTTTGGTTCGCCTTAGGGGAATGTGGGGCTGTCACATAGTGTCCACGGTGGGTAAGGTAAATGGTTCACTCTTGTAGCTTTAGAAGGTGACATGTTGTCTCTAGATTCCTCAGACTTACTGCTTGGCGCACCTCTTTTTCGTGCTTGGAAAGTCTTTATTTGCGCTCTAGCAATCTCAACCCTCTGGGTTTTCTCAAGGGCTTCCATAAATGTATTGATTTGAGTCGCCGCTAGAGCCTCCTGGATTTCTACATTCAATCCCTATATGAACCGTCTCACTCTCCTCTACTCCTTAACTACCAGTTCGGGAGCGAATTTGGATGATTTTGTGCATTGTGTTTCATATTTGGCCACACTTAGGGTTCCCTGACGTAACCTAATAAAATCGTCCTCTCTCTTCTCATGGACCAAAGATGGGAGGTATTTCTCATTAAACTCCCTTATAAAGTTTATCCAAATCAATGCCGTCTGTTCTCTCTCCCACTTTACCCTAATAACGTTTCACCATGCCCGAGCTGGTTCTTCAAATTGAAAGATGGCAATTATCACTGTCTTTCTTCCGTATAATTCAAGGTTGCAAAAATATTAATCATTGTCTCCAACCAAAGTTCAACTGTCTCTCGATCAGGCCTCCAAAGAACCTTGGTGGAGAAAACTTTTGGAAATGCTCTAGGGCCCTATCTCAACCTATGTCAGGGTCCTTAGACTGATTTATGGGTGCTTGCCCCCGCTGTTCCACTAGACGCGCCAAAATGTTAGTCATTTGTTGTATGGCCGTCGCTACCTGATCCCCTGCTTCGGCTCTCGGTCCACGATCTTGCTCGGCCGTTGCTTCTCTTCCATGCCTTTCACGGCCACAACTAGCTCCATGTCCACAATTTCGTCTTCCCTCCATTCCCTCATTTTTTTTCTTTTTTCAAAATAGGCAATATAGTACTTAAATAAAATAAAGACATTTTCAAATCACAAAATCAAAGATAAGGAAACACGCTTAGTATCTTTATAGCACACCAAATTCATATATCAAGTCACAAAGATACTGTACATATCAACTTGATCAAAACTAAGTGCATAAGTCAAAAACAAGTACTATACACATTAGCATTGACACGTCACTAGCAAATATACATATAGTGGCAAAACAAGAAAATAACATATCATCCCAACTATCTAAACTCATGTCCCACAACCTCAAGTCTCTACCTTAGTTCATTACCGAACTAGCGGATTCTACTCCTCCCTCAGGTGCAGGTTGCCCTTCCTCAGGCTCAAGATTAGATTCATTAGGACTTGCATTCCCTTGAACTCCCTCTGCTACGTTCACTTGTACTACCTCCTCCATAAGCATTCCACACTCGGTTAAAATCTTCTCCATTCGGGCTCTCACTTCTCTTACCATCCGAACGAGGCGACCATTAACCTCTTGCACTTGCTGTTGCAAAACATTAGTCCGTTCTTGTTCCTCGCGAATAGAGGCCTCAAGCTCTAGAATTCTATCACCTTGCATCCTTAGCGTTGCCCTCAGGTGCTTTATCTCCGTCTGGGCCCTATTATTGGCATTAGTCAATCTTTATTGGCATTAGTCAATCTTTGTCTTTCTTTGTCTATTGTTAGAACCATCCGATCAGGATACGAGTAAGTTTGCCTACAGTCACAATGTCTCACCCTACGTCCGAGACCCCAACGATGAATAGGTCCTCCTGGCCGCTCTTGGTAACTAAGGACTCGACGAGACCGTTCAAGATTCTCGTTTCCACTGTCTCCATCCATTCCTACATTACAATCAAGTATCACGACAATAAGAAACTTGGGCAGATAGCACAAGATTCGCTACCTAACACTTTAAGGTTTCACACTTAAACCTTTCGTACTTAAGTCGTTACAACTACTCTCACTCAATCTGCCCAGGCCAATTCAAATCTAGATTCTGATACCACCTGTGATGACCCCATCTCCCCCTAGAGTGTACCCAAGGAAGAGAAGATTAAATGGGTGGTGCACAATCACTCCAAAGTCAACTCTTATTAGGGTACGTTTGGCGCGATTAGGGCTCGATTTTCTCGCGCGTTTGGTTCACTAGTGCACTGAACCTCCAATGCATTTATATTCATGTAAGTATTATTCACTCTTAATTGTCCCGAAATAAGGGTCTAAAGTCCCTCAAATAAAGTCGCGCGTGTGAAAACGCGTACCGTCAATTTTAACGCTATAACGCGAAACTTCCGAGAAATTCTTATAACGATTGCACTACTAACTATCACTTGAGTATTTATTCATAAGATTACATATTTTAGGACCATAGTACAAGTCTCCAATATTCCAAGCTTATTGTGCTACTACGCGGATAAAATCTCCAAGTACTATTCACTAGTTTTACTAAACGTACTCCAGGAAATTAATTTTCAGAACGAGTCACTTTAAAAATATAACGAAGTTATATTTCCATGTATTTAGGTCTAATAAGGCTAGAAAATATTCCTCGTGGCAAAAATCCAATTAAATAGTTTATTAAGCCATAAATTAGGCATAAAATAATTGTTTTTACGAGTCCTCACACAAAGTCTCAATATACCCAAACTAGATCAAAGTATATACACTCCCATAACAAAACATTCTATTCGAGGTATAGCACGAGTACAAGTCAAAAGTCAAAATAACTAGACTACGCTAGTCTTTACACGTCTCACGCGCCCCTCGTACCCCTGTAAGGAAAACAAAACTAATAGGGTGAGCTAAAGCTCAGTGATGTTCCAAATATCAAATTGTCCAGCAAACAAGATAATAACCATGTAATAGTGAAATAGCGAGCAAACAAGTTCAAGAAAAGAGATAAAACTTCAAGTAGTCAAGAATTGTGTGGATCATGTTCACAAGTAAGAATACAGTTTCTCATGTCTCGGCTCCATCCCAGCTTGATCGAATAGTAGTTGACACTCCGTCAACTTTCAAGTAATAACTAGTCCAGAAAGAAAACTCCACTTCTCGCCAGTCTCCGTCCACCAATCAACCCCCTTCTCCGGGCCCGCACGCCACACGAAACACGGGTGGTAATACTCGAGTATACCGGATTGCCGAGGAGATAACACTCCACTCGACCTTACTAGTGACCCAGGGTTTGTTATCTAATCGACCAGGCCCTTGCCGGCTCGACTCGATTAACTAGCCACAGGGTTTCTGGAATTCCAGGCATAATATAATTCATGTGCATGTAGAGCAAGTCAAGTAAAGTCGATAAACAAGAACAAATTTGGATAGGGCAAGTGCGATAAAGTACACCCTTGCTCTATCAAATCATATGTATATCACGTATTCACGTTGATCAAAGATAAATGGCAAATATTGGGTTCAATCAGATATTTGGAAGCACTCACCAAAATAGTGCCTCTAGTGCTCGTGTCTGGGTGGTACTCCGGGTTTGGAGTCCAAATCTGCGATAAAACATTACTTGAGAACTTTGAAAATCAACTAAATTTCAAAACTTAAGCATTTCGTTCAATAAGAATCAAGAAAGTGAAATTCACTTGAGAAATAGCTGTGAAATAGTTGCTCGCTTTTCAAACTGAAAAATTTGATAACATGTTTGCTTGGAGATGACTTTTGAGTCAAAAGTGCAAGTAAAACGGTTTCATAGTGATTCATATCGTTTTCCCTAAGAGTACGAGTTCGGCCAAGTCCTAAACATATAACCCTCGATAGTTCAAGTGATAATCACTTTTAACCTTTACTCAAGTTGCAAGTATAGTTTTCTAGTCCTCGAGCGTAAATTTGGGCAGCATGCCCTTTGTGTTTACCTAATTTTCCAGCCATTTAGGCTTCATTATTTTTCCTCAGCCAATCCCAAAGTCATATATATCATAAATGCAAGTCAATAGCCGTTCCATAGGCTCATAACATCATAAGAATAAGAATCAAAGTAATAACAAGTGCGGAAATACAATCTAGCAAAAGACAGATTTGACGTGTGGTTGCGTAAATAACACATCCGAGACTACGCTTATCAGATTGAGGCGAAACTTATACCGTTTCGAAGCTAAGACACAGGGGTACAATGTTCATGAAGATCACTTAGTCCAGTTTCCAATGCAACCTAGTCAAATCCTCAATTTACAGAACCAAAATCTAACTAGTCGGCTATTTAACCGCTCTGAACTGGAATGGTCATATCTCAGGTTACCAAGGTCCGATTAAGGTGTTCTTGGAGGCGTTTAAAAGATAAGTCAGAATAATAAAACTTTCATGTTTTTTCAAAAAGCACGGATCCTAGTGACTAAACGTGATAAACTGGATAAACTGACCAAACGAACTACTGGGAAAAACCTTAAAACAGTGAGGGTATTTTGGTCTTTTCACGGGCTACGTTGCTCCGATTGAGATGAAATTTTGTAAGAACCTATAAAATACTATTCTATACAACTTTTATGTTTTAGGCCAAACCTAATTTTGCCTCTAACTATGAGTATTAAAATCAGACAAAATGTAATCCTGAAATTCCAGAAATCTGGAATTTTTGAATTCTCAAGTCAATCCTTCCATTTTCTTGCTTCCAATTCTACCAAAGCCCCTTATCTACTCTTATATACAACATATAATAAATATAAAACAAGGTTAGGCAGAAATTAATCAAACCCTAGCTTGCATATCTCATCCAAGAATCATCACAACAACTTGCTTATCTTGTAATCAAGCTAAAACATGATCTAAATAACATCTTAAACCAAAATTTAAAGGAGCAAGGATCATGATCAGATTTTTACCTCAAGAACAAGGCTTGGAAGAGTGATACTCCACTTCCTTTGAAATTTCTTAGTTCCTCTAGCTTCCCCACTCACCAACTAACACTTTAATCGGTCTAGTTTCCTTTCTTTCTCACTTGGTTGATCAAACTCAAGATGAAATGGTTGTTTTTCTTGTTTTTCTTGCTCTCCCTTTTCTCTCTCTCTGTCGGCTGTGATGGTGCATAAATGAAGAGCTTTGGAGTTGGTTTTAGGGATAAATATGATGTAAATTCATTAGTCAACCAACCAAGGAAAGACTACCACTTGTTGCTTCAAGATTGGTTCTTAATTTTTTTTTTCCTTTTCCTTGTTGTTTTTGGTCAAAAATTTTGGCCAGCTTGCTCAGCTTTATAGCTGATGTTTGGCTCTAATATTAAAGAGATTAATTATATAAAAAAATGATGGTCAAGTGGTGCGTTCAATCGATAGTGCGCGGTACTCGTCGGTTCGCGCCGTTTTTCTTAAAAACACACGTACTAGGGTTTTTACTTCCTATTCACTAACCTTGTATCATTGCTCCTAATCACATATTATTTCTCACTTAAAAGTCATTTTTAATCGCTAAATTTGGTCCTTGCTCCGTACCGAAAATTCATCCGGCGAAAAATCGCGAAAACCCTAATTTTGCTCCAATCTTGAAACCAAAGTGAAACCCTACTTTCTTGGTTTATTTTCACTCATTGTGGAATGATTTAGGTAGTAGGGCTTTAATAAATGAATAATTTCCAAATAAAAGGGCATTTTTGAGAAAACGCGAGGGATTTTACAATTCCATAAATTGAATTTAGGGTTTCGGTTGAAATATAAGAAATTTGAGAAAACGGTCAATCACAAGTGAAACTAGGGTTTCGCTTAGACTTTTAGGGTCTCTAGTCTTTTAAAACAAAACAAGGTTTTAAATCAAACCCTAAAGAAATAACTTTAGTATTTTCTTTAAAACAAAATAATAGTTTAAAATAAAATAAACTAAAGAAACCGTAATATCCTCTTTGAGACTAAACAAAAGATGATTCGAAAAGTTGGGGTATCACAATCTCCCCTCCTTCAAAGAATTTCATCCTCGAAATTCATACATGCACTCCGAAATAACATAGGGTATTTTCCTTATATATCCGTTTCTAGCTCTTAGGTCTCACTATAGCCAAAACTTAGTTAAACAATAGAAATCACGAATCGTACCTTCTACTATCTCTGAGTGTTCAGGTAATGCCTGTTGGTCCAAGGCGTACACTCTAGCTGGCACTCTTGGCTTAGTCCCTCCTACATTTGCTTGCTCAGGGTTTAGGTGTGATCTACGGGGACAAGTTGCAAGCTGGTGCTCGGTACTACCACACCATAAATATTTTCCTGTCTTTCGCCAACAATCATTCTCCGTATGATTGGTCTTCCCACAGTATCCACAAGCCAATCGAGGAGCTACTGCTTGACCTTCTCGAGAAATGTCCTTTGATCCTATCTGTCTTCCTTTCGTAGACCTTTCATCTAATGCTCTTAATGTCCAAGGTGGGCAAGGTAAATGGTTCACTTTTTGTACTTTAGAGAGCATTATCTTTTCTTCGGATTCCTCAGGTATGCTGCTGGATGTATCTCTTTGTGACACAACTTTTAGTTGTCCTCCTCCACCCGAGATTCCTCGCGAAGTACATTTTTTTGATGTCCCCAAAATTTTCACACCACTAGCTCCTCGACCTATCTTAAAGTGTGGCCTACATCGTTCACCTTGTTCTTGACTTTGATTTTCACTAGGTGCACCCCTTTTCTTTGCATGGGAGCCATTCACTTGTGCCCTTACAATTTCTATCCTTTGGGGTTTTTCCGAATCCTTCGTAAAAATTTTACTTTGTACCATTGCTAAAACCTCTTCAGGAATCCCTTCGTATTGCTTTTTCAGTTCTGTGTTCTCGTGCAATAACTCAATTTTCTCCAAATATTCGTGTTTCCATCGCCCTTCCCAATACTCGGCTAGTCTCTTTTGGACCTCTATTTCACGTCGAAGAACCTCGATTTCCTTATATATATCATCCAATTGTGCCATCTCACAGGTTCACTGGGACTCAAGTGATAGCCTGTCAAGCAGATCAACAGATCAGACTAAGTAACTAAACACAAGTGACAATCTAACCATATACCTGTTGGTTGAAGGAAAGATCGAATGAAACGGACGAGAAGGTAGAACATACTTAGGGCAATATCTTAAAATACTAGACATCAAGGGAGTATAACCAAGGGTAGAAGAAAGAAATTGGTCTTCGGTGAGACTTTCTCGACATATACTACAACCTAATCATCCTCTATAGGAACCTTGGTCCGACTATTTCTCGGTTCGTCCATGATAACACTCATGGGTGTTCAGGTGTTCAGGTACAAGAATCCACAATAAGGTAATTCACAACTCGAGCCGGCCGGTCCCAAGAGTAAATCACCCGTATTAGAGATTCCTACCCAACATACATATCTAAAATCCCCAACAATAGATCTTTGGTTCACACTTAGTAAGCCAATCCCCACAGGCCGAGAACCCTCTCCCAGCATGAGCTCAATACGAGCTCTGATACCACCTGTGACGACCCCACCTCCCCCTAAGGCGTACCAGAGGATTCGGCGGACCGCCTGCCCAGCTCTCGCCAAGACTCACTCACTCGAATCACGTGCACACATCCAAGAACCATAAATAACATCCACAATTCAAGCTTATAATTTACATTGATAGAAATCAGGGTACAAAGTCTCAATATACCCAAACTAGATCAAAGTATATACACTCCCATATCAAAACATTCTATTCGTGGTATAGCGCGAGTACAAGTCAAAAGTCAAAATAACTAGACTACGCTAGTCTTTACACGTCTCACGCGCCCCTCGTACCCCTATAAGGAAAAAAAAACTAATAGGGTGAGCTAAAGCTTAGTGATGTTCCAAATATCAAATTGTCCAGCAAACAAGATAATAACCATGTAATAGTGAAATAGCGAGCAAACAAGTTCAAGTAAAGAGATAAAACTTCAAGTAGTCAAGAATTGTGTGGATCATGTTCACAAGTAAGGATACAGTTTCTCATGTCTCGGCTCCATCCCAGCTTGATCGAATAGTAGTTGACACTCCGTCAACTTTCAAGTAATAACTAGTCCAGAAAGAAAACTCCACTTCTCGCCAGTCTCCGTCCACCAATCAACCCCCTTCTCCGGGCCCGCACGCCACATGAAACACGGGTGGTAATACTCGAGTATACCGGATTGCCGAGGAGATAACACTCCACTCGACCTTACTAGTGACCCAGGGTTTGTTATCTAATCGACCAGGCCCTTGCCGGCTCGACTCGATTAACTAGCCACAGGATTTCTGGAATTCCAGGCATAATATAATTCATGTGCATGTAGAGCAAGTCAAGTAAAGTCGATAAACAAGAACAAATTTGGATAGGGCAAGTGCGATAAAGTACACCCTTGCTCTATCAAATCATATGTATATCACGTATTCACGTTGATCAAAGATAAATGGCAAATATCGGGTTCAATCAGATATTTGGAAGCACTCACCAAAATAGTGCCTCTAGTGCTGGTGTCTGGGTGGTACTCCAGGTTTGGAGTCCAAATCTGCGATAAAACTTAACTTGAGAAATTTGAAAATCAACTAATGTTCGAAACTTAAGCGTTTCGTTCAATAAGAATCAAGAAAGTGAAATTCACTTGAGAAATAGCTGTGAAATAGTTGCTCGCTTTTCAAACTAAAAAATTTGATAACATGTTTGCTTGGAGATGACTTTTGAGTCAAAAGTGCAAGTAAAACGGTTTCATAGTGATTCATATCGTTTTCCCTAAGAGTACGAGTTCGGCCAAGTCCTAAACATATAACCCTCGATAGTTCAATTGATAATCACTTTTAACCTTTACTCAAGTTACAAGTATAGTTTTCTAGTCCTCGAGCGTAAATTTGGGCAGCATGCCCTTTGTGTTTACCTAATTTTCCAGCCATTTAGGCTTCATTATTTTTCCTCAGCCAATCCCAAAGTCATATATATCATAAATGCAAGTCAATAGCCGTTCCATAGGCTCATAACATCATAAGAATAAGAATCAAAGTAATAACAAGTGCGGAAATACAATCTAGCAAAAGACAGATTTGACGTGTGGTTGCGTAAATAACACATCCGAGACTACGCTTATCAGATTGAGGCGAAACTTATACCGTTTCGAAGCTAAGACACAGGGGTACAATGTTCATGAAGATCACTTAGTCCAGTTTCCAATGCAACCTAGTCAAATCCTCAATTTACAGAACCAAAATCTAACTAGTCGGCTATTTAACCGCTCTGAACTGGAATGGTCATATCTCAGGTTACCAAGGTCCGATTAAGGTGTTCTTGGAGGCGTTTAAAAGATAAGTCAGAATAATAAAACTTTCATGTTTTGTCAAAAAGCTAAATCAGTACGGATCCTAGTGACTAAACGTGATAAATTGGATAAACTGACCAAACGAACTACTGGGAAAAACCTTAAAACAGTGAGGGTATTTTGGTCTTTTCACGGGCTACGTTGCTCCGATTGAGTTGAAATTTTGTAAGAACCTATAAAATACCATTCTATACAACTTTTATGTTTTAGGACAAGCCTAATTTTGCCTCTAACTATGAGTATTAAAATCGGACAGAATGTAATCCTGAAATTCCAGAAATCTGGAATTTTTGAATTCTCAAGTCAATCCTTCCATTTTCTTGCTTCCAATCCTTCCATTTTCTTGCTTCCAATTCTACCAAAGCCCCTTATCTACTCTTATATACAACATATACTAAATATAAAACAAGGTTAGGCAGAAATTAATCAAACCCTAGCTTGCATATCTCATCCAAGAATC
>NW_020862268.1:0-18624 GCF_003713205.1 Coffea eugenioides | reverse complement strand
GTTCAAGTGGCATTTGCTCTCAAGCCTTACTCGTGTCGCAAGTATATCTACCTAGCCCTCAAGCGTAAATTTGGGCAGCACGCCCTTTGTATTTACCTATTTGCTAGCCATTTATGGCTTCAGTCGTTTCCTCAATCAGTCCCAAAATTACACACAAAATAATCTCATTTCAATAGCCGTTCAATAGGTTCAAAGTCATACAAGTACCAAACCAAGCTAGGAACATGTGCGGAAATGAAGTTTGAGTCAAGAAACAAAAGACAGATTTGACGTTGTTTTGCGTAACGTACACAACTGAGGCTACGCTTATCGGAGTGGGATGCAATTTATATTATTTTGAAGCTAAGATAAAGGGCTACAACTTTGATGAAGACCACTCAGTCCAGTTCGTAGTGTAGCTAGGTCAAAATTTCAATGTACAAAACCAGAATCTCACAAACAGGTTAGCGAACTGCACTATGGTTAAATGACAATAACTTAGGCTATCGAAGTCCGATTTAGGCATTTTCAGGGGCGTTGGAAAGCTAAGATATAACACTACAACTTCTATGTTTTGGTGAAATGCTAATTCAGTACGTATCATGGTGAACAGACGCGATCAATTTGATGAAATGTCAAAACTGTCCCTCAAGTTCTACCTATGGCAGTCAGGGGTATTTTAGTCTTTTCACATGTTACAGTGCTCGGATTGAGCTGAAATTTTATAAACAGCTATAAAACATCATTCTCTACAACTTTCATGTTTTGTGCTAAGCCTAATTCGGCCTCCATCATGGTCAACCAGAACCGGACAGAACAGGGTAACTTGGTTTCCAAATTCTGAAATTTGCACATTTACTCTATAAATTCATATCTAACAAGTGCTCTATCATCAAACCCACCAATTAATAGCTCAATAACATCAATTAAGAGGTAGATAACCATAATCAAGGCTGAAAATATAAACCCTAGCTAAACATCCCAACATATCATTTAACCCATGAAAATTTTCCCATAAATCCATCAAAACTACAACTTTAAGCTTCTAGTTTACACATATAAGAAGTAGAGGGAAGTTTCTTACCAAATTCACCTTAATCCCTATGTAAAGAAGCTGCCAAGACCTTCCTTTTCCCAAATCACTCCACCAAAACCCTTAAGCTTCCTTACGTAGCTACGACTATGGAAGATAAAAGAAAGACTCGAACACAATAAAAGAGATATACGTGATAGCTCTAACCTTGCTCTGATAGCAGATGATGTGAATGCGGAAGCAAACTTGGGATCTTAGAGGACATGTTGCGGATTGACGGAGTCGAACCCAAACTTGGACTACTCAAGAATGGATTCAACGGTAGAGGACGCCACAACCAAGTGTGTGTGCTTGATTGATAAGTCAATAAACAACCTAGGAACCACTCTAGGATGTTCAACTTAGCTTTCACAAGCTAAAGGAATTTTGCCTCAAGACAGACGAAATTCTGGAATTTTATTAATAATATCACGAAAAACTAAGTGTAAACAATGAGTTGAGGCTATTTGTAGCCTTGACTAAGACCTAACAAAGCTTGGAAAAACATGGAGAGAATTCGGCCAGGCCCTTGGGCTTTCCTCTTGGCTGAAAGTTAGCCCAAAAGCGAGACCCCTGAACAGCTCAGCGGAGGTCGAAGACCAAGGGCCTCTTGCTCAACCGCATAAGAAAGAGAGAATGAACATTTAAAGGTGTTGAGTGTGGAAAATTTCATGCACGATTCTGCCATAGTGGAAATACAAGAGAGAAAGCCGACATCTGTTGTACAATCTAAGGATGTGAGGAGAATTTCTTATTATACTAACAATATTAACCTTGCAATGTCCAGTATTTTTTGTTTTGTGCAGGTTAAGCAAAGTGCAATCGCTTTGATCTTACAATGTTCCATACCAAAGTCACTTGTGCAATTCGCGAGCTTCCATGGAGTTTGTCTCGGAGTTAGATCAAATTGGTGCTCATTCATGGAATCGGATGATTGCAAAGTTGTTCACGTCTTTAGAGGATCAAACTATGTGCACCCTCAAGACATTGCAGCTGACCATGTGCCGCGAGTTTACTTAGGGAGCGAGGTCTTCAATGGTCACTACAACACCCATACTCATCTTGCACCTAGTCCATGTGAAGCTCCAACTTCACCAAATCAGTTTGCATACTTTGCAAGCTCATTCAGGCTTGAGGAGTTCACCGCATCACTTTGAGGATCCTTACCTCATGGCTACAAGTGATCAAGTTGAGCATACATTGAAACTAGTTCGTGAGATTCAAGGTTCAACAAGGGCTACTTTCCAGCTTAGCAAGTGGCTTTTTGCATTGGGTGAAACTTGTGGTAATCATAACAAAATTGACTCGACGGCATGTAACTCTTCTAATCATCATTCATGCTTCAATTTGTGGGCAAATTGCTTTCAAGAGGAGGGGAATGATACAAACCAAGATATGCCATCGGACAAGATGTGAGTTCCTCTAGGACCCGTGACACGTGCACGAGCTAAAAGGCTCAAAGAGTCACTTCAAGCCTTAGTTCATGCCGTTCAAGCTCAAGAGAAACCGTGCATTGAAGGAATTGACATGGAGGATCTTTGCAAGACTACCAAGATGTTGCTTGCAATTGAAGATGCAAGTGATCAAGCTTCAATGGCCGATTGGGCCAAGATTATTTAGCTCATGTTAAGCCTAAAGGGCCGGCAATGTGGGCCTTAGTTCCCTTAATGTTTTAGTTAGTTAGTTAGTTGGTAGTTGATTAGGTTAGATTCGGCCAAGAGAAAGAAAGGGTGCTGGCCGAATCCCTTTAGGAAGTTTCCAAGTTTTATTAGGTTTAGACAAGGCTATAAATAGCCCCAAGTTGATGTCTACATTCAGTTTTTGACATTTAATAAAAGAAATTTCAAAAATTTGTCTTCTTTGAAGCAATTTCCCTTTAGCTTGTGAAAGCTAAGTTGAACACCCTAGAGTTGATCCCAAGTTGTTTCTTGACTTATCAATCAAGCACACATACTTGATTGTGGCATCTTCTACTGTTAAATCTGTTCTTGAGTGGTCCAAGTTTGGGTTCGATTCCATCAACTTCACAACGTGACCTCTAAGGTCTAGGGTTTGCTTCCGCGCGTCGTCTCCTTGGTTCCCGTGGATCAAGGATCACATCAGTTGGTAATCAGAACTAGTTAGACTTATCACGTATATCCCTTTTTATTGTTTTTGAGTTTGTTTTTATCCTCCATATTCGTAGCTACGTGTTAGGGTTTTGTCTTGGGTCGTTGGCAATTCTTGTGTCACGTACGAAATTCTATTTTGTGTGTTAGTTGCTGTCCATAATTGTCTGTCCAGATTTGTTCATCTTGCATTGTGTTTAGTTACTATAATTGGTGATATGAACGGCACCAACCTTGTGATGCAACTCGTACAGAAAGGCTAGGATCTAGAAGGCGATACTCACGTTGAAGACAAATGAACGCAGCGAAATCACCTAAACCCGTTGATCATGTGGTCAACGAACCTCGGTATTGGTAGAAGACGCCACAATCTAGCGCGGTCCTAGATTGATAAGTCAATTGAATACCAAAGAAAATGATTCTAAGATATTCAAGGATGCTTCAAAGAAGCTTTGAGAGAACTCTCAAGTATTTTATTAATCTTCAAACACTGCTCATTACAACCGAATTCCTTACTTAAATACTAACTAGTGATCAGGACTAATGGGCCAAGCTACTCCTAATGTGGCCCACATGGCCTAGCCACTTGACCCAATAACTAAATGGCGACCAAGGTCCGAACCACACGCTAGTTGGACCTCTTTATTACACACTACTAATACTAATAATGGACATGGATCCCTTAGCCGAAACATGGTCGGTTACTCTTCACACAGAGCCGAGATTAGGACAAGTCTTGCTTCGTGGAGGCCCTCGATGGCCTTTGGCTCTCTACTAGACTCTCAGGCCGCACGAACCAATGTTTGTAATGTCTCATTCAATCTCTTCGCGCGAGCTCGTGTCATAGGCCCCAATGGTACCTTCACTTGCTCCACTTGGATAGCTCTCTCGACCTACTCATCATTCCCTCCTCTTGCGAAAGATTTGTCCTCAAATCGATCTCATCATCTGCAAGGTAGGAACTCAGATCAGCAACATTAAAGGTAGCCGAGACATTATACTCACCCGGAAGATCGAACTTGTAGGTATTGTCATTGATGAGCGCCACAGCTTGGAATGGTCCATCTCCACGGGGTAGCAACTTGTTGCGACGCTGGACAGGGAAACGCTCTTTGCGCAAGTGTAACCAGACCCAATCACCCAGTTCAAACACCACGCGACGCCGACCCTTGTTGGCATGCTTGAGGTACTGCTGGGTGCGAGATTCAACGTTGGCCCTCACCTGCTGGTGTAAAACCTAAACAAACTCGGCCTTTTTCTTGCCATCAAGGTTAGCACGCTCAGACAAAGGTAAAGGTATCAAATCCAAGGGAGTCAGGGGGTTAAAACCGTAAACAATTTCAAAAGGGAAAAACTGTGTAGCACTATGAACTGTACGGTTATAAGCAAACTCGACATGTGGTAAGCACTCCTCCCAAGATTTGAGGTTCTTTTTAATGATGGCCCTGAGTAGAGTAGATAATGTGCGGTTAACGACCTCAGTTTGACCGTCGGTCTGGGGGTGATTGGATGTAGAAAATAGCAACTTAGTGCGCAACTTCCCCCACAAGGTTTTCCAGAAGTAAGAGAGAAACTTGACATCTCTATCAGACACAATAGTCCTAGGCATACCATGCAAACGGACAACTTCCCTAAAGAAGAGATCAGCTATGTGAGTGGCATCGTCCGTCTTATGACATAGAATGAAATGAGCCATTTTAGAAAATCTATCAACAATGACAAAAATGCTATCATGACCCCTTTTACTCCTAGGCAGACCAAGCACAAAATCCATGGAGATGTCAACCCATGGTTCCGAAGGAATGGGTAGAAGTGTATACAAACTGAAAGGTTGGAGCTTGGACTTGGCCCGGTGACAGGTAGTGCAGCGTGACACCACTCGCTCCACGTCCCGCCTCATGCGTGGCCAATAGAAATGTTCTTGTAAAACACTCAAAATCTTGGTGAAATCGAAGTGTTCCATCAACCCACCTCCGTGAGCTTCACGGGTTAGTAACTCATGAATAGAACATGACGGAATGCACAATTTATCATTACAATACAGAAATCCATCATGTATGAAGAACTTACCTTGACCCGACTTAAGACAAGACTTATAGAGATCAGGGAAATCAGAGTCGGTACCATAGAGTTCTTTGATGACATCAAATCCAAGGAGCTTCGCATTAAATAGAGCAATCAAGGCATACCTCCTGGATAGGGCATCGGCAACGACATTGGTCTTGCCAGCTTTGTACTTGATCACACAAGGAAATGACCCCACAAAGTTGACCCACCGTACGTGTCTCTTACTCTGTGTTGAGACTTGAGATGCTTTAACGCCTTGTGGTCAGTGTGGATGATGAACTCCTTTGGCCGCAGGTAATGTTTCCATGTCTCCAGCACACGAATCAAAGCATAGAGCTCCTTATCGTAGGTGGAGTAGTTTAAGGCAGCACCATTCAACTTCTCGCTAAAGTATGCGATCGGCCTTCCCTCTTGGATCAACACGGCTCCAATTCCTACATCAAAAGCGTCACACTCAACCTCAAAAGTTTTATCAAAGTTAGGTAAAGACAATAAAGGTGCATGTGTGAGCTTGTGTTTAAGGAGTTGGAACGCCTTCTCCTGAGCTTCCCCCCACTCGAACTTCACATCCTTCTTGATAATGGCGATTAGAGGGGCAGCAATAGTGCTGAAATCCTTCACGAGCCGGCAATAGAAACTCGCAAGGCCGTGAAAACTTCGAACTTCACTCATGGTCTTGGGCACGGGCCACTCATTGATGGCCTGGACTTTGCTCTCGTCCACTCTATTGCCCTGTGCACTAACCTTATAACCAAGGAAAACAAGTTCATTAGTGCAAAAAGTACATTTGCGAAGGTTAGCGAATAACCTCTCCCTGCGCAATACATCAAGAACAGCTCGTACATGCGCCACATGTTCCTCAGGACTCCTGCTGTATATCAGAATGTCGTCAAAATAAACAACAACAAATTTACCTAAGAATGGGCGAAACACATGATTCATAAGGCGCATAAATGTACTAGGAGCATTAGTCAAATCAAAAGGCATAACTAACCACTCATACAGACCATACTTAGTCTTGAATGCTGTCTTCCACTCGTCCCCCTCCTTCATTCGGATTTGATGGTAGCCACTCTTAAGATCAATCTTGGTGAAAATGACTGCACCATACAATTCGTCAAGCATATCATCTAAACGAGGTATAGGGTGATGATACTTAACTATGATGGCGTTGACAGCACGGCAGTCTGCACACATCCTCCAAGTGCCTTCTTTCTTTGGAACGAGGATGACTGGAACTGCACATGGGCTCATGCTCTCTCGAGCCCAACCCTTCTCTAAGAGTTCATCTACTTGCCATTGGATCTCCTTAGTCTCCTCAGGACCCATCTTGTAGGCCGGTCTGTTAGGCAAGGATGCTCCAGGAACGAAATCGATCTGGTGCTCGATCCCTCTGAGTGGTGGATATCGTCTGGGAAAACGTCCTCAAATTCCTGCAACAAATAAGAGATTTCAGGAGGTAAGTCATTCAGTGCCTCATGAGAGAGTAAAATCACCTCTTTGCAATATAAAACATAGACAACTTGCTTGGACAAAAGTAATTTGCGAACTTCCCTGTTCTTGGCAAGCAAGCTAGGCCGTTTCTCTACTCGATCAGATGTTCCAGGTGTAGATGTCCTCTCGACCGGTGCCTTAATGATTGCATTGGAGTCAGTTGACTTCTTAGCCAACTCTCGTTCATGCTCCTGTTGCAATCGCAGTTGGTCTTCATGCACCTCCTGAGGTGTGAGAGGAACAAGTGTCATCTTCTTGTTGTGGTGCAAGAAGGAATACTTGTTGGTAAAACCATCATGAGTAGTCTCCTTGTCATATTGTCATGGCCGTCCCAACAAGATGTGGAAAGCTTGCATGGGAACGACGTCGCAAAGGACCTCGTCCTCATATTTTCCGATGTGGAAAGGTACTACCACTTGCTTGGTGACTTTGATATCGCCACTCTCATTGAACCATTGCAAGCGGTATGGGCTAGGATGTCTCAACGTGGGCAAAGAGAGATGATCCACCATGAGAGTACTTGCCACATTGGTACAACTACCCGCATCAATGATAAGGCTACATACTCTTCCCTTGACGTGACATCGTGTGTAGAAGATGTTGTCACGTTGGGCCTCATCCACTTTCTTGACTTGGGTCGCAAGAGCCCGACGAGCGACTAGAGCAACGCCTACTTGCTCACTAGTGGCCTCAACCTCGACCTCGGAATCTTCACCTTCATCAATCAATGGAGGCATCTCGGCGAACTCGTCCTCGTCGTCAGATACGACATCCCCGCTCGGTAGGACAATCATGGTACGCCTATTGGGACACTGAGAAGCAATTTGCCCAAATCCTTGGCATTTGAAACACTTGTCACGGCTTCGTGGCTTGGAGGAGTCGAAGGGAGGCTTGGTGGTTGCCTTTGGTGCCTGCTTGGGTGGCTCGGATTTAGGAGTGGACTTAGACACCCCTGCACTGGGCCGTTCCCGCTCAAATGTCGAATTGTCCCTCTAAAGAGGCGTGGCCAAGAAGCTAGGGTTGCGAGGATTACCCCTCCTCTTAAGCCTCCGCTCAATCTTGGATGCCTTATCAATCAACTCAGGCATATCCACGTAGTTTTGCAGTTCCACCAACTCGGCGATCTTAGGTCTCAAGCCGTTAAGAAATCTCGCCATGGTAGCCTCTCTATCCTCCACCATGTCTGCTTGGAGCATGGTGATCTCCATCTCCTTGTAGTTGTCCTCCACACTGTGGCTTTCTTGAACTAATGTCTGGAGCCTCAGGTATAGATTACGGTAGTAATGGCTGGGTGCGAACCGTTTTCTCATGGTGGTTCGTAGCTCCTCCCATGTACTAATTGGTCGTTCTCTATTGCGGCGTTTGCTAGTGCGCTCCTGCTCCCACCAGACTATGGCGTAGTCGGTGAATTCGAGAGTCGCCAGTTTGACTTTCTGTTCATCGGTGTAGTCCTGGCACTCGAATACCATCTCAATACACTGTTCCCATTCGAGATAAGCCTCTGGACTAGACTTGCCCTGGAATGAGGGAATCTTGATCTTTACCCCTTTAATCCGTCGTCTGTCCTCCGGTAGTTCTGATTTGGCCGACGGATAAAGTTATCTTCCTCGCAATTAGAAGCCAACTCCTCGCGAGGTGGAGCATCTCGAGGGGCAGTGTTGGACCGAGCTTGAGAAAGCTCCACTTGGTCCATCCTTTGGTGTAGGGACTCCATAGATTCCCTAAGCATGCGTTTAAACTCCGCCATCAATGCTAGGTTATTCAATTTGGGGTCAAATTTGGATGTGTCACTCCCGTCCGCCATGATGTAGGTAACCTGCAAAAGTTAGTAGAAAAACAAGTATATATATGTGTGCCTCACTCACTCCCTCGTGTGTTTACACTCATGATACGTTCCTCGATCAACTAGTTTCGAGACACGTAGCACGTTTGCCCAAGGATCTAGCGAGGTTGTTCAACGCTTGGATTGCGGAACTTAGAATCAAACGGACGGCACGATTTGATTAAAGGCGGTAGAACGACACTCCGATGAAGGTGAATACTCCAGGGGAATAAGTCGGTAGAACAATCAGGGACAAGACGCAAGATTGCTCAACACCCTTGCCCAAGCAAGTGAAAGGCTCAAATTCTCTCTCAAGAAGAAGAATCGAAAAATAACAAACTTTATTGATAAAACGTCTCCCCTTCATGCTTACAAAACAAGCCTTTATATAGGCAAACTAACGAAACCCTAATGCTAGTAAAAAGGAAATAAGGGTTCGGCCAGGGACCTTCAGCAAGGGACCTTCACGCCTCCGCCTTTGGTGCTTCATGGGCTTGGGCCCATGTGTAGCCAACGTGCTTGACCCCTTCAAGCCTTCAATGTCTCTATGAAAGCCTTGAGTCAAGGCCGCCATCCGTGCACACATTAACTCAGCTCTCGTGTATGTCACTCAAGGCACTCTAATAATCTCACCAATGCTCTCAAACCCTCTTGATAGCGTACCTTGAAGAAATTAGAACTCCTTCAAGTAAACAATCAACTCACCAATTTTGGGTCACGAGACTGTGGCAATCCTCAATGGACTGGAGAGTGCACAATGGATGGAACTAATAGGGATTGACCCGAGGGACACAATGAAAGGGAAAGAGTCAAACGAAAGGACAAAGGACTAAGACACGGAAAAGACACGACCAAATGAGAAAAATACTCTTTTTTTTTAGACGCAAGCTGCCCTTTGCTTGTTAGTAGGTCCGAATGGTCTCCAAAGGCAGAAATGGGTGGGGGCTAGCTTCCTAGAATGTAGGAAGAGGTGGCCGAAAAGGAAAAGGAAAGGGATGGCTAAAATGTAGGAAGGGAATGCCTAGAAAGTAGGGAAAGGTGTGGCCAAATGGAAGGAAAGATGAATAGCTAAAGAAACCCTAAAATTTAGGGGAAAGTGACAGCTAGAAAATAGGCTAAGAAGTAGGAGTGTCTTTGATTGGAGATCACTCAAGGTGTGGTAACCAACGAGATTAGGAAACCAATTGCAATTAGGAAACCCACTCGCAAAGTGATAGCTACTCACGGTTTTGGAAACCGACCTTCAAAGTAGCACTTCCAATCAAGTTACGGCCTTCAACAAGGAATTGGAAACCGACACAAATTAGGGAAGTGAATCAAAGTCACGGCTGACCCTAGGCTATTAAAACACAATTCGCATGACACTTAACCCACAAGACAACAATTAAGCTCGAAAATTCTGATCACCACAATTTGGCACTTTTCAGTTTTGCTCAAGACAAGAACAACGAGTTATGGACAATCAAGATGGTGCAACTAACCCCTCTCAGGCTCTCCCCAATGGGTTACCCAAGATATACCAAAGAAAAACACAAAGACTCCAAGAAAACCCTTCACCACGGCTCGGGAGTATAAGAAATTTTTCACTAGCCGATTGAAACAAATTCCCAAGACTCAAGAGGTTCAAGAATTTCAAGAAGTAGTGGACCAAAACTTTTGATTTTGTTTTTGCCTTGTAGTTTCGGACACACTATGTAAGCTTCGAATAAGATGGCAATAAAATTTTGAAAGTTCTTTCTTTTCTTAGCCGAAACAATTTCTTTGCTTGCTATTTTTTTTTTAACACAAAGCAAGAAAGTCGGCTGCTAGGGTTTTTGAACTTGGTTGGCCGGAACTAAATTTTTGTACGGCTGAAAAGACACCAAGTCAGATTACCCTCACTTGCCAAATTATTCCAAACACACTTGGATTGATTCACGAGTTCAAGAATGATAAGAACCAACTCTAGTGTTTCAAGAAATTCAAGATTGGTACTAGAACTTCAAGATTCACCAAGACTTGTAGCACAACTCCCAAATAACGGATTACAACCCCAAACAGCCCAAAGGACGCACAAGTCAGCAATGAACAAATTCGGACACAATAGCAAAGGTACGGCAGCAGTTTCTTTCCTTGTTTTTTTTTTGACTCAAGAAACCCTAAAGGCTCACGGTTTCAACACAAAGTGCGGGAGCCCCAAGCACGCGACACAACAACAAGGAACACGATCAAGAGGTGCGACACACAACCAAACAAAAAGGAAACCAAAGTGGACAGAATTGTGATTCAAGCAACCAAAAGAAGATCAATGACGCACAAGTGAACACAAAACAGAATTTTTTGACTCAAGAACAAGGCAAAACAGTTTCGGGAAAACTTGGATAGATTGAAGAAAACCACGGACAGAAATTTTGACACAAAACAACAAGAAAACAGATTTGAACAAGGCTTGGACAGATTAGCGACACTTGGACAGAAAATTTTTTTTGACTCCAAACAAGAACAGAAATGACACCAAAAGGAACACAATTAACGACGCAAAGGAACAAAGAAAAAGGATATACGTGATACCTTCAACTAGCTCTGATGCCAGCTGATACGAACAGCACCAATCTTGTGATGCAACCCGTACAGAAAGGCTAGGATCTAGAAGGCGATACTCACGTTGAAGACAAATGAACGCAGCGGAATCACCTAAACCCGTTGATCATGTGGTCAACGAACCTCGATATTGGTAGAGGATGCCACAATCTAGCGCGGTCCAAGATTGATAAGTCAATTGAATACCAAAGAAAATGATTCTAAGATATTCAAGGATGCTTCAAAGAAGTTTTGAGAGAACTCTCAAGTATTTTATTAATCTTCAAAAACTGCTCATTACAACCGAATTCCTTACTTAAATACTAACTAGTGATAAGAACTAATGGGCCAAGCTACTCCTAATGTGGCCCACATGGCCTAGCCATTTGACCCAATAACTAAATGGCGACCAAGGTCCGAACCACACGCTAGTTGGACCTTTTTATTACACACTACTAATACTAATAATGGACATGGATCCCTTAGCCGAAACATGGTCGGCTACTCTTCACACAGAGCCGAGATTAGGACAAGTCTTGCTTCGTGAAGGCCCTCTATGGCCTTTGGCTCTCCACTAGACTTTCGGGCCGCACGAACCAATGTTTGTAATGTCTCATTCAATCTCTTCACGCGAGCTCGTGTCATAGGCCCCAATGGTACCTTCACTTGCTCCACTTGGATAGCTCTTTCGACCTCCTCATCAATTGGTGTTGGTTATCCGTGCTTGGTCCTGCAAAAAAACGAAAAAAAAAAATTTCTAACCGCTAGGATTCTTGTTTCTTATAGTGTTTTGTTCTTGTGTCTTGTGCAATTTGTCCAAAAGTTTAGACGCTAATTTGATGTGTGCACGAATCTCAGCTCACGCAGTGACCCAGTCCGAGTTCCATTGGGCCCACACGTGCACGAGCCAAGCTCTTCAAAGAATCCCTCCAAGCCCTTGTTCGAATTGTCCAAGACCAACATGGAGTCCATAGAGATATTGAAGGCTTGGAAGGAGACAATCAAGTTATCTACACCATGATCCAAGCCCATGAAGAGTCAAGTGGGCCTCCAAGCGAGTTGGCCGAATAGGGCCTAGGCCTTAGTGTTAGAGTGCGTGATGTGTGCATGGATCAGGGCCCACACAATGACCCAGTCCGAGTCCCATTGGGCCCAGTCACACGTGCACGGGCCAAGCTCTTCAAAGATCCCTCCAAGTCCTCGTTCGAGTTGTCCAAGACCAACATGGAGGCCATAGAGATATTGAAGGCTTAGAAAGAGACAATCAAGTAACTTACACCTTGATCCAAGCCCATGAAGAGTCAAATGGGCCTCCTTGTGAGTCGGCCGAGTAGGGCCTTAGTCTTTATTACTTATTCAGTTGGAATAGTTGCTTCGTAGAAGGCATGGGCCGGCCCATCTTGGAGTCAAGATGGCCGACTCCCCTCTTAGGGTTCTTTAGGGTTTTTGTTTAGCCTATAAATAGGCTAGCTTTGTAAGATTAAGGATACAAGTTTCATGAATAAAGTTCTTAGTATCTTCGTTTTCTTCTTAAGAGAGAATTCGAGCCTTTAACTTGCTTTGGCAAGGGTTTTTGAGCAATCTTGCGTTCTGTCCTTGATTGTTCAACTAACCGATTCCCCTAGAGTATTCACCTTCATCGGAGTATCGTTCTACCGCCTTTAATCAAACGTGTTGTCCGTTTGATTCTTGGTTCCGCAAACCAAGCGTAGGACAACCTCGCTAGATCCTTGGGCAAACGTGCTACGTGTCTTGAAACGAGTTGATCGAGGAACGTATCAGTTGGTATCAGAGCTTTGGTTGAGGTACCTTCCGTTATATCCGTTATTTTGTCTTAGTTTTGTTGAATTCCGCTGCCTTGTGTCAAATATATATATATATATATATATATATATATTCTGTCCGCACTAATTTCATTTGTTGTCGTGTCAAATTCTGGTTTCGGTTGTGTGTTTAAATCTGACCATTTGTGTCCATTAGCGTCCCATAGTTGCACTTCCAAAAGCTGTCCGCCCCTAGGTTCTTTGGTTGCAACAAATCTGTCCACGGCTTGTTGTCCTTGCAAGTCGCTAATCAATTTTTCCAATTCTGTCCAAAGTTATGCATATTGTTGCTAGCTCTAATCTGACCAGATTTTGTGCTCTTGTTGCATCAATTCTGCCCAGCATTGGGTTATAGCCGAACTAAAAAAAAAAAAAAAGGCGGCTAGGGTTTTCCAAGTTGCGGCTAGCGTTTTTCTTTGTTGTCAAATCTGTCCAAGCTTTGTTTGGGTCATCCAAGTTGTTTTAGTTAGTTTTCTAAACTGATTTGTGGATCAAACTTGTTGGAGTTGTGAATCTTGAAGGAAACTACAAGCATCTAGGGTTTCTTGAGTTTCTTGAAATTAATCTTGAAGTTCTTGAAAGTTCTTGATAAAATCTTGGAGTTTTTGGGGGTGTTGGTTGTAGTAAGTTGGGGGCTGACCAGAACCTGGTTTTGAACCCTTTCGGCCAGGTGTAGTTATATTGCTAAGTCAAAAAAAAAAAACACAGAATCGAAACGAAAAAAAAAGGAAGAAGAGCATTCTGGTAGAACAAAGGCCGAACAAGGGGAAGAGGGAAGTACTTGGGTTTTATTGCCAAAACAACAACCATTACATATTGTTTCCAAACAAACCAGAAAATTCGAACAGCAAACAGAAAGAAAGAAACTCAAAAGTTTTGGCCAACCTCTTCTTGAAAATCTTGATCACCTTGAGCCTTGATCACTTGTATCACCCTTTGAGATTCTTGAGGTTCTTGGTCATCTTGAGTCTTGAAGACTTGCACCTCTCTCCGAATAAAAAGTTTCTTGTAAGATCTTGCATCCATACGAGGCTTTCTTGGTTTAGGCGTAAATTTCTTGGGAGTTCCTTGAACAAGTCGCTTGGGAGATTCTTGAGTAACATTACTCGCGTTACCTTGGGAAGCCATTGTCTTGAACAAGGACCAAACTGTCTTGGAGGGCGAGGGGCCGAATTGAAACTGGTTTGGAGTAGAGAGAGAGCCGAACTTCTTGGAGGAAGGTGCGGCTGCCTAGGAGGGTTTTTATAGGAAGGTTAGCCGACTTTGGGAAGGACTTAAGAGGGAAGAAATCTGGAAATTTTAGAGGACCAATTCGGTTGAAGTAGGAAGCCACCAAATCTGGTTTGTGTTGGGTGTGAAGTGTGCGGCTGTGAGAGGAGGTTTTATAGGGAGTAATAGGCGACTTTGGGAAAGGATTAAGTGGGAGGAAATTCTGGAAAATTTTGGCCAAAGGGGAGAAAGGCTGAATCTGATTTTTGGAGAAGCCATTGGAAGTGTTAAAGGTTGATCAAGGGAGGACTTCAAGGCTGACTTGTTTTCCCAAATGCTTTAGGAAACTAAGTAAGAACTTGGATAACTCTAAGATCACTTGGACACCTCCCTACTCTCTCTCCTTGCTTTAGGGAACCACTCCTACTTACACTCTTACGTTTTAGGACCCACTCCTACATCTTAGGACTCCTAGGGTTTTGTTCTTCTTAGCATTTTTTTCCAAGTTTGTCCGTCCCAACAACCTTCAAATTCGACCACTCCATCTCAAATATATCATCCAATTGTGTCCTACACTCTTGCTTACTCTTGTGGGGAAAAGTTGGTGACGATTATTGGACTCGGGCAACATTTCTCAACTACCTAAACCAACAGGTGAAGGTACTTGGTAAATCTAATAGAGTGAATTGAGCACTACACACGAGCGTGAGGGACACACTAAGGGAGTGAAGTGAGGCTATACTTGCACTTTCCTTGCTTGTTACTAACCTTTTGCAGGAGCATCAAGAAAAACATGGAGCAACAACAAGCAACCACCGATCACTCATTGTTGTTCGCCGCAATGAAGAATGAGCTCAGGCGAATCAGTGAGCAACAAATGGAGGAGTTACACACTCGTTTTGACGACTTGTCCAGGAGTCTCACACGAGGCTCTCGTTTGAGATCCCACAACCGGAGTAACCATGGCACCAAAGAGGCACATAACGAAGACTACTCCGCTAGTGAGGATGAGGAGCGACCCGAGAAGCCTAGAAGGGACACGCCCAAGAACGAACTAAAGGGGCTTAAGATTCAAGTACCCGCGTTCAAAGGCAAGAGTGACCCTGAGGCGTACTTAGAGTGGGAAGGCCGCATCGAAATGGTCTTCGACTGCTACGACTATAGCGAGGAACAAAAAGTCAAAGTCGCCACCGTTGAGTTCACCGACTACGCCCTAGTTTGGTGGGACCAAGTGAGGACCCATAGGAGGAGAATGGGAGAACCGCGAGTCCGGACTTGGCGAGAGCTCAAGGCATTGATGCGAAAGCGATTCGTTCCAAGCTACTACAACCGAGACCTCCACTCCAAATTGTAAACCCTCACTCAAGGCAACATGAGTGTGGAGGACTACTACAAAGAGATCGAGATGGCCATGATGAGGGCGAACCTTCAAGAAGATAGCGAAGCAACCATGGCTAGATTCCTTCGAGGTCTCAACCCAGACCTTCAGGAAGCCTTAGAGCTTCAACACTATGTGGACATGCATGACCTTCTTGAACTCGCTATCAAGGCCGAGAGGGGAAAGAGACTAAGGCGAGGAGGCCGTACCTTCCAGTCTTCACACTCCCCCTCATGGAAGGGCAACCAACCACGGAGGGTGATCCACGATGCAGGATATTCGGCCACACCAACTTCTTCAAGCCGAATTCAAGGTAATGCTCCTAGCCGAAATTCCAATTCTACCCCTAACAAAGTTATCAATACATCCAGGTCTACGTCGAAGGCACCCCATGAGACTCCTAAGACTAGGAGTAGGGACATCAAATGCTTTAAGTGCCAAGGGTTTGGGCACATTCAATCTCAATGTCCAAACCAACGGGTCATGTTAATCACTCACAATGGCGAGATCGTGTCCGATGATGACGACTGTGAGGAGATACCCGAATTGACCAAAGGCGACTGCCGGGATGAAGACTCGGCTGAGGAAGATTGCTCGCCTACACAAGAAGAAGTAGGGTGTCTGGTGGCACGACGAGTGTTAACCGCCCGAGTAAAAGAGGACGAGCAACTCCAGAGGAAGAACCTGTTTTACACTCGTTGTAAAGTGGGTGACAAGGTGTGTAGCCTCATCATCGACGGTGGGAGTTGCACAAACGTGGCAAGCTTACTCATGGTTGAGAGCTTAGGACTTCCAACCACTAGACATCCACACCCTTATCGCCTCCAATGGCTGAGTGAGGATGGAGAGGTACGTGCCTTCAAACAGGTACGCGTTCCCTTTTCCATTGGAACTTACACTGATGAAGTTGTTTGTGATGTCGTGCCTATGCACGCCACCCATGTCATCTTGGGTCGACCATGGCAATTTGACAAACACGTCACCTTCGATGGAAGGGCCAACAAGTACACACTCTTGCATGATGGCAAATGCAAGGTCCTCACACCACTCACACCTGCACAGGTATATGAGGACCAATTAAAGTTGCAAAGAGAGTGTGAACAAGACCGTCAAAGGAAGAAGCAAAAGGCGGTCGACCCTGGCAAAGGCTCCACTTCTGCAAGTGAGCCATCGACCCAGGGTCAAGTGAGCACACCTAGTGTTACACGTGACAACTCACCCACTACACACACCACTAGGAAGCAAAACATGATTATTAAGGCTAAGGACGTTAGAAAAGTTGTGAATTTTGACCAGCCTGTACTCCTCATGATTTGCAAACATGTGCTCTTAGATGTTGTTGAACTCGATAAGGCATTGCCTGCGAGTATGGTAGCTCTCTTGCAGGAATTTGAGGATGTTTTCCCTGACGAGGTCCCAGATGGCTTACCACCCATTCGAGGGATTGAGCACCAAATCGACCTCATTCCTGGAGCGCCACTGCCCAACAAACCTGCTTACCGCATGGGTCCTGAGGAGACTAAGGAACTTCAACAGCAAGTTGATGGCCTGTTAGGTAAGGGTTGGGTGAAAGAGAGTCTAAGTCCTTGCACTGTGCCTGTGATACTTGTCCCAAAAAAGGATGGTACTTGGCGCATGTGCACTGACTGTCGGGCTGTAAATGCTATCACTGTCAAATATCGTCACCCCATTCCTCGACTTGATGATATGCTTGATGAACTCGATGGTGCTATTATTTTCACCAAAATTGACTTAAGGAGTGGCTATCATCAAATTAGGATGAAAGAGGGCGATGAGTGGAAAACAGTCTTCAAAACCAAACATGGTCTCTATGAGTGGCTAGTCATGCCTTTTGGCTTGACTAATGCCCCTAGCACCTTCATGCGACTAATGAACCATGTTTTGAGACATTTCATTGGCAAATTTGTCATTGTTTACTTTGATGACATCCTGATCTATAGTCGTAGTGAGCATGAGCACTTAGAGCATGTGAGATTAGTTCTTGAGACACTTTGACAGGCGCGTCTGTGACAGCCCCACCTTCCGTTAAGGCGAACCAAAGGGGTTAGCGGACTGCCTGTCCAGCTCTCGCCAGGACTAACGGTTCAGTATAGAGCGAGCTAATACGTTCCGGAACATACAACGCGCGTAAACAAGTCAAAAGGGCAAAAATAAAAAAATCCAAATCGGAGTCGGCCATAAATAGTAACCGACCCGTCAGAACCCAGCCAAATATCAAGCAAACATTCACATCTTGAAATTTAGCATTTACAAGCCAAAATGGCATACAAAAGTATTCAAAAGTGGATACATGTCTGGTTTGCCAAATCAAAAGAGAAACGGTCCCAAAAGTACATTTAGGGTTTCAATAAATGAGCTATACAAAAGATATGTCCAACTAGCTCATTTCGGCAACCAATTATCAATTGCAGTCCAAAAGTATTTATTTTCCTGTAAGGAAAACAAAAAGAATAGAGTGAGCTAATTGCCCAGTGAGATAATACTACTCAAGCAACCAAGTTCATATAAGCATCAAGCTTTTCATTTCAATACATCAAAAGTAAACAAAGGCACACATTAATGGTGGTGATAAAAGGATACAGGCGGCTCTCAAGAGCCCTTTTCCTCGTTTGCATTCTTGATCGAAGGTCATTGACCCTCCGTCAATGTTTAAGAGTAACCAACTGTAGACTCCACTATACTTCCACCCAACATACCCCTACCGGGCCCGAACTCCAAACACTTGCACTGTGGTATTACTCGAGTATACCGGAATCGAGAGTCTCTCATACTACAAGATTCCATATAACATTTCCCCAAGGATCATTAATTGGCACGACCAAGCCCTCGCCGGCTCGATTCAATCAACTACCAATGGAGTTGAGCTCAATGATAACAATTGTAGTCGTTGGATACTCGTCCAATCGACACCAAGTCAAGTACTTTCATTTCATGTAACATTTCATATAACATTCCAATAACATGATTAAACAATAAGTGAGAGTGATAAAGTACGCGCTCCACTTCAATCAATTAACATTCAAAACTCATTTTCAAGTTCAAGTATTCAAAGCTAGTATACCCGTAACACACAAGTGAGTTAGTCATCACCA
>NW_020862267.1:0-16086 GCF_003713205.1 Coffea eugenioides | reverse complement strand
CGTGTGCCCCGTCTTCTTTGGGATGACATTGTGAGCCATCATGTAAATGATAAGCCGATGACGAGGTTCGAAGACATTCGCCAAAATGGTCTCCTTCCTTGTAGAGCGAAAAGGTTGGTACTCAAGACCAAACCTAGCCATGGCCAGCGAGGGATCCCACCTCCTATTCGGGGGAACAAACTCCTTCTTCAAATCTACTGGACGGCCGTCATCCATACACCCCAAAATAGCGGCCAAATCTTGACGTGACAAGGTGATTCGTCTTCCACGTACCCAGGACTCAACTATTTCTCCACTATGGCGCGCCTTACTCTCAATGTTAGCGTAAAACTCGCGCACCAAATCGGGGTAGTAATGGTTTGGTAGGGTGAGAATCGGCGCCCATCCCAGCTGAGCAAAAGCCTCTGAGATGTTATACATCATCTCAACTGTTGGGTTGACATGCATCTCAAACAGGAACTCCAAGTTAGCATGCTCCTCATGCCATTCTTGATTCCTGCGATTATTGAACCTAGCACCGTCAAATACCGATCTACCCGCTCCACGGGAGGTGCCCTCACCAGGCTGTCGGTTAACTGGTGGAGGAGAAGGTGAATTCTCCTCCTCAGTCACCTCCATCTTCTCATTAACCTCCCTCTCCTCACTACTAGAGGATGAAAGTACCGCTCTTCTTCCCCTTGGCATAGTACCTAAAAGAAAATGTTGCAATTAACCACATGTATTTAGACACAATGCACAATTTGGCAATGAATATCCTAAAATGATCCAAATAATCTCTAATGTGTCCTTGCAAGTGACAATTCGTCCAATAACTAATGTAAGAGACCGAATCAAGAAGAGCCATAATTTATGCCAAAAATTGCTCAAAATCACCAATTGAAACAAGATATTGAATAATTATAACCCAATCAGTGAAATTAACAACAATTATGGTTATAACTATTTAAACTGAACAATAAAAATATACTTATAGCTATAATCATGTTTAAGCAAAAATTAAACCAATTAACTCACCAAATCAACCAAATTACTCACTATACACAATGCACATGCTCAAACATCACCAACTAGCCATTCTTAACCATAATTAAACATCACCAATGGCTCAAAAACATCCTAACTTCATTTGTCGATTTCCTTCAAATATAGCAATTATGAATTTATAAAGCAATAATGACCAACAAATTGCTACATTTAAACTCATAAACATACTTAAACAATCTCAATGAGCATGAATAAATTCAAAAAAAAGTCAAATACATCATCAAATTTTCGACATTAAAAGATGTCAGATAGCTCAGGATAAAAAATATGACCTTCAAAAATCAAAAGATTTGATGAAGAAACTTACCTCAATCACGTAGAAGGATGTTTGGTGATGCTAAAAATGCAAAAAGCCCTATGAAACAACCTCCAATTGACCTCCAATTGAAGAAATTAGAGTTGAAGAACCCTAACCTTCAATCCTTCAAAAACTGAATTTGAGGTGTTTTTCTTGGATTTTAATCAGTTAAAAAGGTTGTATGAAGCTCAAAAGGTGTTGGGTGATGATTTCTAGCAAGATTATGGAGTAAAAATGAAGAGTTGTGAGTTGGGTAGAAAGGAAGAGGAAAAACGCGCCTGAAAAATGGAGAAGAGAAGAAGAAATGAAGCTGAAATCGCGTTCCTGGAGGCTATATTCGGACACATAAAACGCGACTAGAAACGCTCCTTCAACTCGCGTTTACTAAGTCGCGTTTCCTGCACAAATCCTGCAGGAACGAAAACGCGACTATGTTGGAAAACGCGAATTTTAGTCGCGTTTATTAAGTCGCGTTTTTGAATCTTGATCCAGGCTTGAAAACGCGATGTTTATGACAAACGCGACTTTGTGTCGCGTTTTGAAGCGCGTTTTCTTCAGTCTCGTTGCAGAATTTGAAACGCGTTTTGATGAAAACGCCACTTAGAAGCGCGTTTTCATGCTAGGTGCGTTTTCTTCTGCAATTTTTTGCAGAAAATGAACTGTGAAAAATTACCATTGGTACCCCAATCACTCAAAATGCATCATAAATCATTTGTTTGTAAAATTTATCGATGTGCACACATGTAAAACATTAAAAACATGCATTTTACCTCTTTTAAACGGATCAAATAACCTTGTAACGCAAATCGAGGGATGAGTTGCTTGATCAAAGTTCACTTTTTTTTTACCTCAAATGGTCATTTTTGCTTCCAATTGCCAACCCTATAACCCATTTAAATAACCCATTTAAATAACAATCCAATATCAACCCGCCCATAACCTGTCCAATTGCCAGGTACAGTGGTGAGTGATAGTAATTGTACATATTAATATCCCTCATTAATTCTCCTCTGATAATGCTTTATATCTCGAATGAGACTCCATTTGTGATGTGATGTATGTGAGATAAAAACCGAGATACTTAATGGGGACAAATTGTAATTAATCCAATATATTTATAGTGCCATTTCGGAGCCTGATTTGTAATTTGGTCATAAATTTCCACTAGCATGTAGAAAAAATGGAAGATATTACACTACGAAAAAGCAGAAGAAAAACCTTTCAATTTTAGCAGTCGAAAGAAAACTACCACAAAACAACCGGAGCAGTTAAAAAACAGTTGTCACTAGCAGCAATCCAGCAGAACCAAAGATAAATGGAAAATTGATAGCACTTCAGGGTTTAGGGTTTAGAGTTTAGGGTTTTTTTTTTTTTAGGGTTTAGGGTTTAGGGTTTATTTCAAACGGATGCTATGGTTAGAGTAGTGAAATTGCAGGAGGAAAAGAAGCTAATACAAGGGCTCTTTGAGAGGATGAAAACGAAGGGGAAAGAATCAGAGACCACCAGGAATTCTATTGATGAAAGTTTAAAGGAGATCAAGACCAGGGAGGGAAGACTGGAGAGCCTTATGCCTCTGCTGATGCAGTGTCGTCTCTTCAGTCAACGTCTTGCTGTTAAGGGAACTCTTCTTGTAAATAAAACCAGTTCCATATTTTATAATAGTGCATCAGTAGGTTGCTGGGACAGGTTGTTCCTTTTCTTTGGACCGTTGTCCAAACTCTGTACAGGTTAAGGAGATATATATAAAATGCTAACGTTTAGGGGAAAAAAAAAAGTATATGCTGTCACTGAGAGCTTATTCCTCATTGATACGTGAGAAGCAGCTGAGCTATTCTGGGTTCAACAGAATAAGTCAACTACTTGTAGAGAACTAAGCATGATTAGATGAGAAATTTGATAAACATATTCTTTTCAGGGGAATATAACGCTGTGGTCATTTGTCTTGGTGCCAGAGCAGCTTTTCTGCCAGAGTTTTCTGGAATACTTCCCTTGAGAACATGTAGAGGTGTTGTTACACGCATGCAGCTTTCTGATAATTTCAGGTACCTTTGAGGCTCAAATAACTCATATTCACCTAGTTTATTATTCTAAGGAACTGATAAAACTTTCAGAGACCAGTCGGTTCAACATTGCAAATTTAATATTGTGAATATCCAATATTTATGGTTGCAGAAAATCACTTATCTTCTGATATTGGGAGAAAACCTTAGTAACTAGTGCATCCTATACAAGTAAAATTTAGGAGCCAAATGAGGAATGCTCTTTGCTTCAACAAAATGGAACTAAAATCATAGAAAACAGTAACAGTAACCGGAGCACATTTGAGTGCTAAAATATTCCGGGACTTCCAGCGAGTCAGGTGTTTGCCGTTAAACACGCGGTCCGCCAGCTGATTTCCGTCTACCAGCAGCCTTTACCAGTGGTTCAGCAGGGGTCGAGCGAAGGTCAGGCAGCCACGGAACGCTGCCGGGTCTGCTCCAACGAACTGCAAACACAAAATGCCATTTTAAGTCTAAGTCACAAATTCTCAGTTTTTGGCAGAAAAGCACCAAATGGTCGGAAACCTACCATTATAGCTTCCGCCAAGATATACAGGCCAGCAGCACAGCTGGCCTGTACAGGGTGCTGACCAAGAACCATCAATTCCAACGCAGCAGCACCAGAGTATTTGGATAGAGATTCAACGGCCAGAACAAAATCTTCGGCGGCAGAGAAAAGACCCAGAAAACTCATTCCACACAGGATAGAACATGAGAGAACGGCGACGTGCCATTCATCCTTACTACTGACTACAATGCGCCCGTAGGCAAAAAGAGCAATATACCCAGCCTGACGCGCAAAACGTCTCCGACGAAGCCAACCAATGGCACGATCAATCCGATCGCTCCAAATAAAATGTAAAACTAAAAATGTCACAAGTGGGTAAGTGAAAACCAGAAAAAGCAGCACGAACTGTGGAATGACGCCAAGAATCAGAAGAGATGTCCAAAGGCCAGCTGATGAGACGAATATGAATGCAATAACATATCTAATATATTCCTGAAACGCCTACAAAGACAGAAAAAAAGTATATATAAAGTTCTTGGAGGTTAATTAGAAGAAGAATAAAAAAAGAAAGCAAGTTACTATTGATCTGTAAAATCTGCAGCTGAAGGCGCGAGAGAGAGAGAGAGAGACAGAGTATGTTAGGCCTTAGTAACCACAATTCATGGACCTTCAAGTACATTTCGGCCAAACCACTTAAACAATTCCACCAAGGATTTAACTCTTGCAAAAATTACTCAAATGGCCAAGAGCTTCATCAATCATTAGCTCTTGATGACAAACAATCATTCCTTACAACAATCAACCAGAAATTTAACTCAAAAACATAAAAGGAAGTCACGGCTAGCTTGCTCATAAATAACTCTAGAAATTCAGAGTTTAGTTAGCTAGATACACATCTAAACTCAGATTACCACAATAGCCTTTCACTAGGCTCAATGTCATTCACACACAAGACAATTTTAATTCAAAAACAACATCTGATTCAGGTTTGTGCAAAACCTCACAGCTAAAGAGATGCTTTAACTAGACATATAATTTACAGAGCTGCCTGTATTTTACCATTTAAATCGCAGAACCATGGAGCCAATCCTTATGCCTGGAGGCTACTGGCATCAGAAATTCAATTGCATATCAAGCCATGAATGTGTCAAATCTAGCCGTGCCACTAGACTTAAAAGCTTGTCAGATGTACAAACTACCATACCTCTAGCACTATTGCACTTGGAGATGATAATGCAATGAATTCATCAGTGAAGCTCCTTAGATGAATAATGCAACACTTTGTCAGTCTGATAAGATGAATAGCTGCGTAATCTAAGCAAATGTGTTTTGCAGCAAATATGGCAAGTGCTATCATAAATCTTGAGTTTAGCTATTTGTTTGCCTTTGTCAGCTGAATCATTCTCCACCAATGATCGACTTTTACTCCAGCAATAAAAAATTTAGTTGTATCATCATCTGGTACATAATTTATGACAGGCGATAGGCTTTATGATCCTGAACTCTAGAACAATTATATGTGTGCAAATTACCACAATAGCCTTTCACTAGGCTCAATGTCATTCACACACAAGACAATTTTAGCATGTAAGCTTCACTTGGAAATTCAGAAATGGAAGAATAAAAAAAGAAAGCAAGTTACTATTGATCTGTAAAATCTGCAGCTGAAGGCGCGAGAGAGAGAGAGAGAGAGACAGAGAATGTTAGGCCTTAGTAACCACAATTCATGGACCTTCAAGTACATTTCGGCCAAACCACTTAAACAATTCCACCAAGGATTTAACTCTTGCAAAAATTACT
The DNA here is from genome assembly GCF_003713205.1 of Coffea eugenioides. Taxonomy (NCBI): domain Eukaryota; kingdom Viridiplantae; phylum Streptophyta; class Magnoliopsida; order Gentianales; family Rubiaceae; genus Coffea; species Coffea eugenioides. Next base: position 10,397 of record NW_020862267.1, on the reverse strand, counting down.
CAAATGGCCAAGAGCTTCATCAATCATTAGCTCTTGATGACAAACAATCATTCCTTACAACAATCAACCAGAAATTTAACTCAAAAACATAAAAGGAAGTCACGGCTAGCTTGCTCATAAATAACTCTAGAAATTCAGAGTTTAGTTAGCTAGATACACATCTAAACTCAGATTACCACAATAGCCTTTCACTAGGCTCAATGTCATTCACACACAAGACAATTTTAATTCAAAAACAACATCTGATTCAGGTTTGTGCAAAACCTCACAGCTAAAGAGATGCTTTAACTAGACATATAATTTACAGAGCTACCTGTATTTTACCATTTAAATCGCAGAACCATGGAGCCAATCCTTATGCCTGGAGGCTACTGGCATCAGAAATTCAATTGCATATCAAGCCATGAATGTGTCAAATCTAGCCGTGCCACTAGACTTAAAAGCTTGTCAGATGTACAAACTACCATACCTCTAGCACTATTGCACTTGGAGATGATAATGCAATGAATTCATCAGTGAAGCTCATTAGATGAACAATGCAACACTTTGTCAGTCTGATAAGATGAATAGCTGCGTAATCTAAGCAAATGTGTTTTGCAGCAAATATGGCAAGTGCTATCATAAATCTTGAGTTTAGCTATTTGTTTGCCTTTGTCAGCTGAATCATTCTCCACCAATGATCGACTTTTACTCCAGCAATAAAAAATTTAGTTGTATCATCATCTGGTACATAATTTATGACGGGCGATAGGCTTTATGATCCTGAACTCTAGAACAATTATATGTGTGCAAATTACCACAATAACCTACTGAAATTATACAAAATAACAAATAAAAGCTCCTTAGGTTGTGGTATCCCTAACTACTCATGCAAGTGCTATATTTGGATTATTGAGTACTACATCTAGGCTAGTTATGGAGTAATTTCCTTAAACATGTGAAACCTACTTTCATAGTGAATCAATTATACTCATAACTAATCCATACCTATTTTCATGGTTATGAAATTAGTTACAAGTTCATTTCTTCAATAAAATTACATGAAATGAATCACTAAAAACCACATAGGTGCACCTCTACTTTCGTGAGTGTACTCCTTATGTTTAGCACTTCTTGAACTAATGTTAAATCTCAATTTTCATTGTAGAAATAACACCTTAGATAATCACAATTAATGGTACCAGATTAATCATGATTTAAAGAGCTAAAGTGCTAAATAACTTGCTCAAATCATAGCAGTCAAATAGCCAAATAATAAGCACTAACAATCATAGAAAATTCAACCAAACCCAAGGCATAAACTTTAGATACACATATTAAACACAAAATCCAGAACTTGTTTATTAACTAAACTTGGAATCAAGTACAAAAGATAAAGATTTGGAAGGAACACAACCCTTGTCACGTGAGCTTTCTTCCTTGCCTTCTTCATCCTCCATCTTCTTCTTCATCTAACTAATAACAAGAATGGATGAACTATCTTACTTTATACTAAGCTAAACTAACACTAGGAAGATGAAAAGAGCTACATTTCTGCAACTTCAAGCTTCTCCCGTATGAAAATTGCTTCTCTCCAAATGTCTCTGCATATAAACTACTCCAAAGCTCCATTTTTCCAAGTCAAATTCCACCTTTTGATTCCCCAATCTAAACTTTGTTAGGATAGTCAATAACAAAGGTTTTTGACTTGAAAATAAGCCACCTTTCTTGCCCTTTTGTATTCTGAAGCATGTGCATCGAATTCCCTTGCATCTTATAGCTGGAAAGTGGTATGAACACGAGAAATGGCTGAGTCAAATTGCAGAATTTCGGCTATAAAACGCGCCTACAGAAAACGCGTCATAAACTAGCGTTTTTCTACTCGCGTGTTTATTCTGGCCTTATTTCAACTGCGAGTTTCTCCATGATAAAGGCCGAACTAGCTTTGGTGAAAAACACAAAAGTTGTAGCTCTTTGCGTTAGCTTTCTAATGCTTCAAGAATCATCCAAATCGGAGCTTTTTAGCCTGATATATGATCGAAATACTATCACCTAGTCAAACCTCTGTTTTAACTTCCGACCACAGAATGCAGCTTCTGTATTCCGACTTTTTTTCCATGGAAATGGCAGAATTGGATTTTGATGTCTTCATACGAATTGTATATCTCTTTCTTAGCTTTAAAATGGTATAACGATCACCTCAATCCGATAAGTGTAGCTCCAGATATGGTCGAAATACCGAAGAGTGTCAAAACTGACTTGTATTGCATTTCCTCACTTGAACGTTTTTCACTTCATTCTTCTTGTTACCACTTGAATTCATCACCAATTATCTACTTTTCACCTCATTTGACATCCATTGGTGATTGAATCATCATTCCTGCATAAAAATGAAGTTTTTACCATTAAAATCACTAAAAATACAATATTATCCACTTTTACCAAAAATATATAATTTTACCTAAAACCTCTTTATTTTAATTATAAAACTAAATAATCAACTCAAAATTAACTAATAAAATGCACTTAAAAATACGTAAAATATACTCTTATCAGATACTTCAGTTAATGGCTAGAATTTTTTAATCTTTTTGTCTTTGGAGTTGTAAGAAGTGTGTATTGTTTTGCCTTTATCCCCAAATATTCATGTTTGAGAATTGAGATGCTCTCATGTGATCACTGCTACTTATATCTTATTATTTTATACAACCTCTCTATCCTTCTAGATTAAAGATGCAATCGAGTCAAATCTAATTCGAATTTCACTACACTTGAGTTCAAATTCGATTCTAATAAGTATATTTGAACTTGAGTTCGAGCTGGCTGAGTCTTCAATTTTGCAACTCAAATTCGACTTGAGATATACTTGAACTTGAACTCGAGTAATTCTAAACTAGAAAAACAATTCAATAGAACATGAAATATTTTCTAATCAATTCCCTAAACAATATATTTAAAACTTTTGATTTTGACATAGACGGAAACCCGAAAGTTCCTGTTCCAAAAGTTCTAAATCACTCTAAATAATTGACTTTAGATTTTGATTTTGAACTAATAACATAAAATAGTAATGACCATAGAATTGGAAAAATAAATTAAAGAAGTGGGAATTAAGAGAGAGATAGGAGTAACAGAGTGAAGATATAGAGAGAATTTTTGTTAGGGAAAAAATAGTGACAGCTAGAGAAAAATGAAGCGTAGTAAAAGAGAAAGCAAAGCTAAATATGTATATATTATGGTATTTTGAAAATTATCTATAAATAATTTCACAATTATAAAAAGTTAAAATTATGTATACAAAAGTTCAATAAGGTTTGCTAGTATTTGAGTTTATATTTTGGAGCTCGAGTCTAACTCGATTTCTCACTTAAGTTACTCAAACTCAGGGTTGAACTCCATTTTTATCCTTAAGCGAAGCATTTTTAGAGTGAAGTACTGAATTATACACGAGTAGCTCAGTTCATTATACAAGAATGTCCTTTAAAAAATACATATTAAGTCGAATAATATAGTTATGAAAATTAAATGATGTTAAGTTAGTTCTTTTATGTCTAAAGATAACACAATTGTTTAAATTGGCATTTAAAGACTGTGTATATATAAGATAAGAATGCAGTATGCAAACAAACAAAGGCACAACAATTGTTCTCTTTATTTGTTGGATAATTTTGTAAAGATTAAATGTTATATATACTGATAGTATATACAATATCATGATTGGATATATGACACATATGCAAAATTTGAATTTTAAATTCAAATTATGTATCATATATCTAATGATGAAAGTGCATACACTATCAGTGTATATAGAAGATTAATCCTTTAGTAAACACAAGAGGTTAATAGGAAAATAACAAAAAGATAAAGACAAGTGCACGACCCATCTTTTTTTTTTCCCATTTTATAATGTACCTGCAATCATAACGGTTTAGGATAAGTGCATCTACGTTATATAACACATGGAATATCTTTAGGATAGCGTTTGTTAAAGTTAGTTATTTTTTTTTCCTTTTATATGAGTTTTTTGCCATGAAATTTCAAAATTTTTCTCACTTTTCTGCATTTTGTGTCCTATAAAATTTGTAGAATTTTGGAGAAAAATTGTTGATTACTCACAATATTTCCAATAACTGCCATTCACCATACATTTGCTTTCAAAAATTTGGGCCAGGGCAAAAGGAAAATCAAAACCTTATCAGGAGAAGCTTATTAGTATTAAGCAGCAGCTTTCCCTGGATTATCAATTCTTGGTTTTGTTTATTAGTTATTTATTTATTCATTTTTATTGTTAACGGATGGTGGAAGAATTGAGAAGAGAAAAAGAGAAGGGGGCTGATGATGGATAGATCATCATATAGATAGATGGATAGATTGAATGGGTTAAAAAAAATAAAATAAAAAAAAAGAAAAAGAAATGAAAGAATGAAGGGAAGGAAATATGAGGGGGACGAGTGCGGTGGGTTTGTTGTTGGGGGAAGAAGTAGAAGTGCAAGTGCGTCTACCACTAGTGTGTAGATACAGTGAGCAGTGTATATATATATCTATTATGTTTACAACAACTGCTCTGGTACTTTGGTATTTCTCTCAATTTATATTTATTATTTTTTTAGGTGTATATATATCAATCTTTTTTTTTTATATATATTAAAAACCGAGAAAAAAAAATACATCAAATTAGAGGGGGGCCAAACCTGACCTCTGTTAAAGAAAAAGAAACATGTAATGATGGAAAATAAACACACATATAAAGGAATTGTAAAGACATAACAGATCAATCCAAAGAAATCATCCACACGAGGGTGCTCCACATTTGTGTGACTGCGAGTGAGCATTGGAATTTGGTTTGAGATCTTGACGTGTTTGCATTGTTTTACCTTTTTTTGAAAGCTGTTTCCTCGCTTTCTTTGAAAACACTTGGGTAAATTGCTGTTGTACTAGATTCTGGTCTTGATCTTTGTGTTTGTCGTGTTGTGAATCGTCTTCTTCTTCTTCTTTTTTGTCGTTATTGCATGTTATACTTGAACGAATAAAACTAATTTGATGTGGTCGGGGAAGTGTACCATGTAATTTTTCCCATTTAACCTCTTCGAACACATCTTTGAAAGCTGGCACTGGATTTTGAGGCACCGTGGTTTTCGTTTCTGTTCTTGTACTTGTACTTGGAACCACAAGGAGTGGTAAGGCAACGTCGGGGTCAGTGGTGTCGACCTTTTGATGATTATCGTCTCCCAAATTCTGCTTCTCAAAAGCTTGGGACCCATCACTTTTATTCCAATTAGAATTTTCAGCATTTTGATTTCTAATTGAAGTATTGTCGGCCATTTGCTGCTGACCATCTCCCAATATTTGCTCCACTAGAATATGGGACTCCTCACAATCATTTCCAGCAATGTGATCGCATGGTCCCTCCCTTTGGTCATCAACAACGAACTTTGCTTTTCCATGCTTGACAGCTTTTTCGTTGCAGTTTTGCCCTGGCACAGCAGCCCCCTCTATGGGCTCCATCATGCCTGGGCCTGCTACCACGTTCAGCTCCACCAGCGCCAATTCTCCCGTATTAGCAGTCCCTTCCATCACTTCCTCTGGTTCGCCAATCACGCGGTCAGCCATAGCGTGAAGAATGGCATCAGCAGCAGCCTCTATCCCCTTCTCCACAAGCACAACCGTAGACCCTCCAAGCTGGTTCAGTAAGCACGATGCATCTCCCACAGCAGTAGTAGGGGTGTCAACGTGCAGTGACCCCTCGGAATGGCTCTTACCCGAATTCTGTGTCGCACCAGATTTCACCCCATCTCCTTCACTCACCCCCCTTCGCTCCTCATCCTCTGTACGCTGCGTGTTAGCTGGTGAGGAGCGAACCTTTGCACCCATCACCCCTGTGACCAGATCCTCCTGCGTCTTGTGCAAACGCAAATCAGGGTGCTTCACACGGCAATGATTCTCGCCATGCCCTTGACGATAGCAGTGGCTGCAATAATTAGGGAGGTTCTCAGGGATAAGAACCTGCCAAAAACCATCCCCATCTCCCATATCGACCCACACCCTCGACGGAATCGATTTGAGCAGATCCACCTCAACACATACCCGTGCCACATTCGGTCGCGAAAACGAAGACGTAGCCGCATCCACGAATAGCGGCGTACCCAAGCAGGAGACAAGATGAAATAGACATGGCTTAGCAAATAAGTGAATTGGGAGTTTGGGCAATCTAAACCAGACGGGAACAAGGGAAGACTCTCTGTTCACATGGAACTTAGATGTCCACTTAAAAACCCTCATGGGGGATCCATTCACGTGCCACAAACTTCGTCCCCAAACGCGAAGGAAATCCGCTTCACACTGAAATTTCAGCAACACATGCCTAGCATCTAACAATCCCACAGTCGCCGTATCCTTCAAATCAAGAGTCGACAAGAATTTCCTCAGGTCAGGCAGCAGCGGCCGCCCCTTAGAGAACTTCCCAACCAAAGTGTAGCGGAATGGAGCAGCAACCACTGCTATGTCAGCCGCACTGAAGACCACCGCAGGCTCTCCACGGTGTGTTGTCATCCTCGCTTGAACTTGCACTACCTCGGACGTCGGTTGTGGCTCAAACAACGCAGAGAAGGCCTTCTTCCTAAAAGGGGAGGAAGAGGCCGACAGCCCCCCACCCGGAGGAGGGGGGGCAGTCTCGGCTGCCATGGTTAATTAGATTTGCCAATGGTTCATGAGCAAGAGAGAGAGAGACAGGAGTTAGACAAATCGTTGATTGAAGATGCTTTGATCAAAATTCCAAGCTATGGACATCTCCAATTCTCCCTACTTTTGCTATATATATATCAATCTAATTATGTTTACAACAACTGCTCTTGTACTTTGGTATTTCTCTCAATTTATATTTATTATTTTTTTAGGTATATATATATATATATATATATGATAACGAAAGAGAAAATGTACTTCTGCACTTAAATTGAGAGATTTGATAAAAGATAATAAACCCTCTTGAATCCCTTTACCTTTATTTTGTTTAAATTATTTAGAAAATTTTTGAATTTATAAATTATTAATTATTTTGATATTTAAAATATATTTAAATAATTAGTGAATTATAATTAGATCGATTTTGATGGATTTTAAATCTTTTATTCAGTTATTCATCAATCCAAAAACAAAACTTGAAATTTGTAGTTTATTTTTTAGTACTACTAATTACCAATAGGTTTTGAAGGTTGGATCAAAACTATTCAACTTGTTACACTTAAAAAAATAGTGTATGAGTTTAATATATAAGAAATTTTAAAATGACACCAAGTTTTATGATAGCAAGAATTGTATGTGTAATCAAGAAAGAAACCTAAAGCAACAGGAAGAAAGATGTGCGTTATGCAATGCTAATTGATTGATTTTTTGTTTTTGTACCGCACGAAAAGACAGCAATAAAGGGTGCAGTTTGTGTGTAATGTGTAATGTGTAATGGTGGCCTCCACTGCACCCAACTTGTTTACATTTGTGTGCACACACATACGTTTCCATATGTGTAAATCATGAGTTCTTCTTTTCTTTTCCTTTTTTTTTATTTTATTTCATGACAAAGGTATCTTCTCCTGAAACACTTGCTGATATATTTCTATTTTTTTCTTATCATTTTGGGGCAAAATTCTGAAATCGCATATTATTGTAAATTAGGGGCTTTTAGCCACTCAATAAATTAAGGCATCCTCTCAAGAAGATTTAATTTACTTTTTAATATATCATTTTTTTTCTTTTATATCAATAAAAAATAGTAAGGGCCTAAGCCAAGTATATGTGAACAATGGATCATTTGCACTTTTAAACTATGGAAGGAGTTTAGTCACCCATTCTATCTATCGTAGAAGTTCGACATTTATTTGGTTTGATTTGCATAACACTTCGAGTAATTTACAATTTTGTACCATTTAAGCTTGATTGAGTTTGAATTAACTAAAACTAAGTGATCTCAAACTCGCTTCAGTAAGTTAAAATTAAATTAAGTTCCAGCTCAAGTGTTTTAAATTCAGCTAAACTTGAATAGTGCACTGTTCAAACTTGACTCGATTTGTTTACACACTTAGATCCACCGGTAATTATGGTATTACTACTTGTGGGACCTTTTGAAAGTTGTTTCTATATGCCTTTATATAGTAAGCTACAACAGTGGTACATATGGTAATGATTTTATAACTTCTATGAGTTTCTATGTACTTTTTATATTTGTTTAGTGATTTTTTTAAAATCATATGCAATATTATGGACCAATTTTTTAGAAATTAAATACCTTAAGGACTATATTAACTTAACTTGAACATGAATAACCAATTTTAGCCAAGATTAAAAATTTTGGGGGCTACATTTTTGAAGCATTTAAAAATTAACAATAAATCTATAAGAGATCACACATTTCACAAAATAAATATAAATAGGGAGGTAATTTACACACATGATGAATATATGCATGAGAAGAGGAATAAATTAGTACTACATTAATCACACATGATAACAATACTACCAAATTCTCATTTTTTTCAACTGCTAATAATAACAAAAATCCCTATTTATAAATTAGGAGTGTGTTTGGATAGAGTATTATTTGAAATAATTACTGTAGCACTTTTTGTGATGTGATGTACGTGAGATAAAAAGTAGCAGAGAATATAAAAAGGTGAATTGAAAAATGTGTTTATGCTGCAAGCAAAATATTTGGTAATCCAAACACGATTATTTGGTAAATAAGTCTTGACAATCGCAATAAATTACCTAATAAAACACCAATTTTTAAATAATAAACTACTACTATCGATTCCAATAACTACTAAAAACCTTGTATTGACTTAGATACTACTAAGCAATAATACAGAAACTTTTTGCTCCGTTTGAATTAGTTGTTTTGGGGGTGTTTTTGAAAAATTTTGCTGTAGCAGAGTTTTTAGAGTATATTTTGGGATATTTTCAGAAAACATTTTGGGATATTTAAGAGTAGAAGAGTTTCTAGAATATATTTTGAGATATTTTTTAAAATTTTAAAAAAATTTAAACTAATTTTTAGATTATCTTTTAGAATATTTCTTAAAAACTTTTATTATATTTGAAAAATTAGTTTTTGAAAAACACTCCCATCAAGACTAATTTTTTAGTCTTGATTTAATATGCCAGCAGTCTTGGCCAAAACTTTGTGGACTAATTTAGTTTGCCCCCAAAACATCGAGAACTAAATTTGCGTATTTTTCCCAATAAAATTGTCATCTTAATCTTTAATAGTGGGAGATTGGAAGCAAAAGATTAGATATTTAGTGTATTATGATTATTTTTGCATTACTATTATTATTATGTATTATTGGAAAATTGCAACCATCATCATTGGTTTATTAATAATATCAATCAACAGAAATCGGCTGCCAAATTTAATGGGGCAGTATTCACCCAGTATTCCTGAAACCAAAACTGGGGCCTCATCAACCAAAACTGGCGCCAAAATTCGTTGTAACTGAATTGCTGAAATGGTAGTTAACTGCACGGAAAGATTCTGTCTAACCATTGATAAATCCAGGCAATGTACTAATAGATTTGGGGACAAGAAATTAATTCTCTGTTTCTCTCTCTCTCTCTCTCTCCCCCTTTCCCTCCCATTTATTTCTCTTCCAAGTTCAAACCTTTCCCACGCCTATTCATCTCAATTCTTCCATTGTCACATTACTAAGGGCTAACATACTCTGACTCTCTCTCGCTCTCTGTCTCTCGCCGTCAGCGGCAGATTTTACAGATCAATGGTAACTTGCTTTCTTTTTTATTCTTCCATTTCTGAATTTCCAAGTGAAGCTTACATGCTAAAATTGTCTTGTGTGTGAATGACATTGAGCCTAGTGAAAGGCTATTGTGGTAATTTGCACACATATAATTGTTCTAGAGTTCAGGATCATAAAGCCTATCGCCGTCATAAATTATGTACCAGATGATGATACAACTAAATTTTTTATTGCTGGAGTAAAAGTCGATCATTGGTGGAGAATGATTCAGCTGACAAAGGCAAACAAATAGCTAAACTCAAGATTTATGATAGCACTTGCCATATTTGCTGCAAAACACATTTGCTTAGATTACGCAGCTATTCATCTTATCAGACTGACAAAGTGTTGCATTGTTCATCTAATGAGCTTCACTGATGAATTCATTGCATTATCATCTCCAAGTGCAATAGTGCTAGAGGTATGGTAGTTTGTACATCTGACAAGCTTTTAAGTCCAGTGGCACGGTCTAGTGGCACGGCTAGATTTGACACATTCATGGCTTGATATGAAATTGAATTTCTGATGCCAGTAGCCTCCAGGCATAAGGATTGGCTCCATGGTTCTGCGATTTAAATGGTAAAATACAGGTAGCTCTGTAAATTATATGTCTAGTTAAAGCATCTCTTTAGC
>NW_020862266.1:0-43530 GCF_003713205.1 Coffea eugenioides | reverse complement strand
AGGAAAAGGAAAGAGAAAAAGGACGGGTTTTGTCCGGCGGATCACTTATGTTTCATAGATATGGATGAACAAGAGTCTTCCTCAGTCAATTAATTCAGATACATGCAAGAAATTTCGCATTAATGAAAGTTTCCTTTCAGGGTCAATGTGAGGAATGGAACGAAAGTCAGGCCATCTTCCTTTCCAATCAAACATTTTATCCCTAGTCATCCCTTTTGAACCTTCAGAATATACTATTTCGTTTGGCAACCCCTGAGAATCGCAAACCCCACACTGGGGCAAGTTTGAGTTGAAAAGGAAAAGTTTCAGGAAGTGAAAAGTGATAATGCAACAAAATCAAAAGATAAAAAGAAGAAAAGAGAACCTCAGTTCAAAAATAAACTGGGGCAAATTTTGTGAAAGTTCAAAAGAATGGCAAAAGGCCGAAAAAATCAAAAGAAGAAAGAAAATGAAGAGAAAAAGCCTCAATTGAGCATAAATTGGGGCAAATTCTGATTTATCCTAAAATAGGGTTGGCACAACAATGCGATCTCAGATTCTTCAAACCGCTTTTGAAATCCGCTTTCAAGCCTTAACTTTTCTAAGCACCCCACCTGACCCCATTACAAAAGCCGAAAGTCCTGACTTCTGTTCTTTGCAATGGCCCTGTCAAGAAAATTTCTGATGCCGAAAAATTTTAGCTGTATTTCTAAATTGCTTGGGTATGGGGTTGACGCTACTAACCCACCAGGTCGAGGAAAAGGAAAAGAAAAGCAAAAAGCAAAGCAAGAAAAGTAAATGCAAAAAAATTCGACGCTGAAGTCCCTGATGAATGATGAGAAAAATGCAAACAAAGTCCGAGATTTTTGAGTATGAAATGAGAGCAATTTTGAGAAAAATACGATCTTCGGTGCGATGTCCTTGAAAGTTTTATTCTTTAACTATCGTTTTCAAGCCACATTACAAGCTCATAAATTCCATCGCTGACTTATCCTTCATGACAATCCAAAGTGAGGATATGCTCATAAGAAAATCCATCAATCATAAGGGTATAACTAGTTTTCACATGTTTAACTATCGTTTCTACCCCTCTGTTGCAAGCTCACAAGGCTTATGTGTTGACTAAGGTTGTCTTAAGAAATGAGGGTAACAAACTATTTGCTTTCACTAAGATGTGATATTGAAGGGATTACATACAATTTGGGCACAAGAATAAGACAAATCCTGACCTCTCATTTTCCTTAGCCACCTCAAAATCAGAAATAAAGTCACTTGATTGGTCCTGAAAGATGAGCCAACTAGAAATGGTGACCCATTACCCAAAGCATCGGTGCTAAAGTGAGGAAAAATCTTTTGTAATTTGGCATTATTTTGAGAAATGCATCATGAAATTTTCTGTATGAGTTTAAGCAAGACATTCAATTTTCTTCACATTATATAGGAAACACAGTTTCTTACTTTGTTCAAATAAATGGAGAGGCATCCAAATCAATTTTTGCAATCAAATGGGCCCACACTGGGGCAAAATTTTTATCTGCAAGATTTCGTAAAATAAGCCCACACTGGGGAAAAATTTTTAATACACCTGGGAATTTTGTCAAAGAGTCAAGCAAGACTTTCAAATCAATCACGCTGCTCTTTTCATGAAATTTAAGTGCATGTCATACTTTGGCAAGCCCCTGTGCAGGTATCCATGGCTGAAATCGATGAAGAAGCGTAAGTCAGAATCTTACGAATCAAGGCCTCAAGGAGGAGCAACCATGCCGTGATACAAATCAATTGATCGGTTGCACAATAATTGGTGGAAACTGAGGCAAATTACTTTTGGAAAGATTTTCTCAGAAAAGAATCAAGAAAAATTCAAAAATTCAGAGATCAAGGAAAAATCAAAATAAAAAATTCAAAAATCAAGGAAAAATCAAAATCAAAAGTCAGAAACATCAGGCAAAATCAAAAATCAAAAATCAAATTCAAATTCTTGTTTCTTGAAAAATCAAATTGAATTCTTGTTGGCAATGTTTCAGTGTCCGCCGCACTCCCTTCTATTTTTCCCTTTTGACAATCACACTTAATTTTTGGGGCTAATTGAACGGCAGGCTCGGGTGTTATCCCACTGACCGATTCTCAAGGCAGGCTCGGGTTTAATCCCATTGACCAACCGATCAGTTTGTCAGCGGCAGGCTCGGGTTTAATCCACTGACCAATTTTCAAAGCAGGCTCGGGTTAATCCCACTGACCAATTTATCACGGCAGGCTCGGGTGCTATCCCACTGACCAAGTGACTGATCAAGCGAATGGCAGGCTCGGGTGTTGATCCCACTGACCAAGAAAATGATCAAATGAGTGGCAGGCTCGGGTGTTATCCCACCGACCGATCACCAAGGCAGGCTCGGGTTTAATCCCACTGACCAATTCATCACACTGGGGCAAATCTTTGGATAATTTTTCAAGCAAGTCTTATACAGTTTTTTCATACATACCAGCACTTTATTTTTCACTGCCACAAGCTGTGGGTCAGTCCCACTAGTGTGCATTTCATTTTCACTAAATATGGGTCAGTCCCACTAGTGTGCATTCCATTTTTAAGTTTGTTCGGGTCAGTCCCATGATTTTAAATTTTATTCGGGCCAGTCCCACGATTTTAAACCTTGTTCGGGTCAGTCCCGCTTTTTAATTTTGTTCGGGTCAGTCCCATGATTTTAATTTTGTTCGGGCCAGTCCCACGATTTTAAACCTTGTTCGGGTCAGTCCCGCTTTTAAATTTCTTGTTTGGGTAAGCCCATTTCAAATTACTTGACCGAGTCAGTCTCGTCAAAAGGGGTCAGTCCTCATTTCAAAAACGGCAGTCGTTCGAGTAGCTGCAGCCGAGTAACACAGGTAAGTATTTGGTGTCTACTTCTTTGTCTCAAGTTTTTCCAAAACTCAGACAAAGAGGGGCAAACTGTAGACACCAAAATTTCATTAATTCAATTTTAAACTTTATTTATTTAATTAATTTAATTTTAGCTTTTTTTTTGTTTATTTAAATTCAATTTTAGTTTTTTTCTATTATTATTATTTATTCTTGTTTTCATTTTATTTTTATTGATTTAAGGTTACAAATAGTAATTCATGTTTATGTTTATTTTGGTACATTGAGATTCATCATTTTCTTTTCTTTTTAAAGCAATTTTTACACTAAATTTTAGGAAAAAGAAAATCCTTAATAAAGATTCATTTTATCTTTTTCAAATTCAATTTTTGCTAAGAGAAAAGGCATTTTGCAAGGTCATTTAAAATTAGCATTTATTTATCTGAAATTGATTTTTGAAAAAATTGGAATACACGCGCGCTATTCTTTCTCCTTCGTACGAAGGAATAAGCCGAAAAATGGTACATAAGCGGAAATTGCAGTGGCATTTTTGGTCTTTTTTTCCACTCATTTTTCCACATTTCTCTTCTCTCCAAAACTCTCTAGAACCTTGCCAGCTCGCCCCCTAATTCATAGCTGGAATATTCCAGAACAGAAAACCATCAAACGGCTCCCCAAATGCCATAAAAAAGGCAGCTTCATCTATACCATTGCTGGGAGGGTTTAGGTTTTTTGTGTGCCATATAAAAGCAAAGAGCGACGGCTAGGTTTTGAGATAGAGAGAGAGTTGGGGGTTTGACAGACGGCTGGAGGGAGAGAAAAAAGGGAGTTGGCGGCGGAAAGAAAGAAACTGAGGGAGAAAGAATGAGAGAGGAGGCTTGGGACGGCTAGTTGAGTGAGGAAATTAGAAAAGAGGGGCAGCCAGGGAGAGTCAAGAGGAAGGGACGGCGGAGAGGTTGAGAGAAAAAAAAGAAAAGGGTTGGCGGCTGAGTGAAAGAAAGGACGGAGGGACGGCTGAAAAGAAACCAGAGGGAGAGTAGACCTGACGGCTAGGGTAAAAAAAAAAGGGGAGCTGGAAAAGGTTTTGAGAAAACAGCGGTAAAGAAAAGAGAAAAATGGCAAGAGCCGAGAGTGAGCAAGAGCTTGAGGGCTGAGAGAATAGCGTGAGAGAGACAGAGAGAGCACCGAGGGACTGAAAATCTGAAGAAGAGAGGGTCATTGGCGGCTGTAGGGTAGAGAAAAAACAGAAGGCGACGGGGGTTTTCTTGAAAAAGGAAAAGACAGCGAAGAAGGAGCAAGAAGGATCTTCGGCTGGAGGTTGCAGGAGAGGAGCGACTGGGCCTTCATTCATCATCGTCTGACATTCCTTCGAACATCTGAAAGAATCATTCGAGCCTTTTCTTGGCCATCCCACGTTCCATTCTTTGATTAAGGTATTGTATTCACCCTTTATAGTTGAAAGCTGCTTTCTTTAATCGTTTGCTTGCATTCCCTTGCTGTTTACTGGTTCTGTTTGGGCTTCAATACGATTGATGGTTCTTATTTGGGTAATGAAAAATCTGAAGTTTGGGTAATGAGTCGGTATCTTGCATGATTGTGCCTTAGCCGAAAGGAAAATTGCAGAAAAAGTTTCCAACTTTGATTGATCTTTATCCAGAATTTCTTCGGCAGGTACAGATCTATAGTGGGGTCTGGTTTAGCTTGTTTTTTTGAGGTAGAAGTCTAGTTCTTTTTTTTTGTGTAGCTAGTGTGGTAGATTAATGTTTAAGTTTATAGCTTCTGTTCGTATGATGAACAAGCAAACCCCAGAAAAATGGTGTAAAGCTTCGGACAAGTCAGTTTTGATGTTTCATTGATTACTACTTATCCGTTTCTTGTTGTTTATGTAATGTTTGATGTTGGGTTTCAGTGTTAAATAGAGTAAATGGTAAGTTTTGGTCGTTGGCTTGGAGATTGATCCATCGGACCCGCATGTTTGATAACGAAAAATGAGTGGAAAGTTTTGTTTCATTACCTGGTTTGTTATCTGATCTGATGTTTTAAAGCTAAACCGCAAAGTGATGTTGAGGTTACATGTTTTGGATCCAAAGTTACATAGATCAAGCTGGCATGTCGATGGTTAGATGAGCTTCAGTAGTTTTTTTAGGATTTTGAGTAAGCTGATTGAAATTTCTTTGAAAGCTCATGTTTTAGCTCCATTCTACATAACATTTCCTCTGTTCGTAAGTTCTATCTTGTGTTTGGTGGGGGTCCTATGGAATCTGATGAATGTTTGGGGTTCAAAGCTCTTTAAAAATCATAACAAAACTCCTGGGATGATTAAATTGCTCAGAGTTGCAGAAAATTTTGCGTTCCTCAGATTTTGTATGCTCTGTCCTTCTGAATATTCGCGTGTGGATGTTGTTTAGCTTTGATAATGGACCATGTAATTTGGATAGTTGATGACTGACCGGAACACTGGTTGCTTTGAACGAAATATGAAAGAAAGGTCGGAAGGATCCAGAAACCAGCAGAAAATTGCAGAAGGAAGCATCATTAGTTGCCAAAAAGTGGAGCTTTGTATTCCAGATTTGCATGATGTCTTTTCCAAGCTTTTTGCTTGTTTTGGCTTGGGATAATTGTGTTTATCTGTTTTAGTTGAAAGTTTTTTTGATCAAAGTCGTGCTTGAGGTGGAAGGTGGCGTGCGAAAATGACTTGCGGCTGTGTTTTCTTAGTTGCCGAATGCTTGACATTAGAAATGTTCTTGTTGCAGACAATGCTTCCGCAGCTTTGCATGGAATTTTGCATGCAAAAATGATTTTCAAAATTGCACTTTAACCCCCTCAGCTACCCTTTGTTTTACTATGGCTCAATTATGTTTTAATTTTCTTGCAATTAGGTCCTAAAATAATTGTAATTTGAACCATTACTTGACATTTTCATTACTTATGGACCTTTGAAGTTCCCAAAATATTTTAATTGGACTTGAATGATTGGTCAGTGTTTGCAATTGGGTCCTTGGTAGTTTTTCTATTTTAGAAATTCGATCAATAATTTATTTTCTTGGAAAATTATGCATTATTTGATTTCATTTAAGTTGCAATAGGGAGGGATTTGGTGATTTTGTTTATATTTTACTATTTAATTGGTACCTTGACCCTTTTATTATTTTGAAGCTAATCTTTTCTTTCATTTGATTCCCATTGCAAGGGAGGTACACTCTATTCCTTTTTTTTTTACCTTACTTGACCCTATGTGCACCTTATGTGATTTTATGTGCTTAATTGCATGCTTTTTGAATGTTTTCATTTTATTTATTCGCTTTAGTCGTCTTAATTTCTTAAATTTATTTTAGTTCGTTTTGATTATTTAAAAGGCATTTAAATGCCAAGTTGTAATAGTTAGGTTTATTTTATTTATTTTCACATTCCCCTTTAGATTGTAGTAGGCCCCCCCTCAAATGTAATAGTTAGGGGTTTTATTTGCTTCATTTTGCTTTGTTTGTGATTTGCATGCCTATGTGCTATGTGTTACAGCTTTCGTAGGGCTTTGGATATGCATGCTTACGTGTTATGTGAATTACGTGCTCACATGCCTACTTGCTTTAACCATGCCTATTGATTATATATGGTGGATATAGATGAACGTCACCGTGGCTAGTCCAATGCTAGTCATGGCCTTCCCCTCGAGTTCTTACAAGTCCAATGCTTGTAAATGAGCGTTAGTAAAGGGCTAGTCCAATGCTAGACCCAATAGGGCCCCCTCTCGCTAGTACATACTCGTATGCCTTCACTACATCTTCATTCATTCTTTCCTTTTAGTTTTACATTTTTGCATGACCCTTCACTCCCTTTCCCTTACACATTTAGGATTACATTTTCATTTAGATTAGCTCATTTGCTTGTATAGGTTAGGGAGTCACCCCTTGAATATGGGATATGGACGAGTTTGGCTTTCTAGCCTTAGCACGCTCGTATTCCCTCTATTAAAGGAAAAATTGAGTCACGAACATTAGTCCCCCGTACCCGACATGATGCATTCCTTTAAAACATGTATATTTCTATAATTATTTTATTCTTTTCCTTTCCTTGGAGTCTCATGTTTTTGCATCATTCGTGATCTCTCCAAAGAGTCATTATTGGGCGTCACAATTAATGTGATTGGCACCTTCAAGCTTTGAAGAGAAATTTTGCCCCCCGATGTCCCCCTAGGTCTAGGTTTTGCATTCATATAGTGCATCCAAATGTGATAAATGCTTTGGTTAAAACAAGAAAATCTTTGACTAAATCATGCAACTAGCCTTGGCTAGGTCGAAGGGGTGCCTTGGATTTCATCCTTGCCTTCCCCTTCGTCAAATGTGACTCCCGAACCTTTTTCGTTGGTTTACGTAGACTAGGAGTCGTTTAAAAGGGGTTTCTTTTCTATCTTTTTCCTTTAAAAAATTCATTTTTTAGGTGACTTGGTACACCTTAACTCTATACCAAGTGGCGACTCCGATTTTTATTTCAAAAACCCTTTTTAAACTATATTTTGGGTCAAATCGTCACATTTTCAAGTCCCATTTAGACCCACTTTCTTTGTAAATCAAAATTCATCTTTCAAATAAAAAATTCACTTTTTAAACCATTTATTCACTTTTTATAAAAAATGGGGCGCAACAAAAGTTAGTGTTCAAGAATTCGATGTTGCTTTCGAGAAGCAGCTGCATATTTATCGTATGTAATAAGAAGAAATTATTTATATAATAATCAGGTTTTTACTAGTCTCCTATTGTGATTACCAGGGGTCACGGACCGACCATAAAACCCTGTTCAATGAGTGGAACACATTGGCTGTCTGCGTTGGGTAGTAAGGGTCGGAGAAGGGCAATCACTTATTCTTAAAACCAGTGTTCTTAAGACCAACCAAAGAGTCGGGCAGAAGGGGGGGAAAGCTCTCTATTCCTGGTTCTCCTGTAGCTGGATCCTTCGGAACCATAAGACCAAAACCTACTTCTCTTCACAACTTTCGTGTTTTGAGCAAGAGCTAATTCAGTCTCTATCATTAAGAAAATACCAGCTCAATTTGATGCAAAAATCTCTCAACTTCTTTACAACTATGAAGTTGCATTCTCCTTCCCGCGCATCAATGCCAATGGCTGTACTAGCAAGACCAAAACCTACTCCTCTTCTGAATTCACAGCCTTAATCTTGCTATTGTATGCCTTTATACCAAGTCCAACTAACGTGCTTTACGTTCGGTCATGAAGTTGTGACTGGCACTCGAGTCCACTAAAGCAAGCACTTTGCCACCATTTATCTTAATCTTCACATACATCAAAGTATTATGAAGTTGTAGCACTTTCACTGAAGTGATTGCATTTAGCAACCTATAGAGGATTGACGCGAAAGGGTGCTTCACCGTTTGAATCACCGTCATGTGCAACAACGGCATTCACCTTCTCTTTCTTAGGACAGTCACGAGCCAAGTGAGGCCCTCCACAATTAAAGTAGTGATTACTCTTCTTCATTTTGTCTTGTTGCTTCTCTTGTAAAGTGGAAGCCTTACTGGTTGTTTCTGTAACGGTTTTCTTCTTAGTTTTTTCAAAGACTTGCCCTTTCTCCCTTGTCTTTCTTGTTCTTTTTCTTGTCGTTTGCAGCATTTGGGGCATTTGTAGGGGATGTTTCAAAGGTGCAGGCAGGGAGTCTAATTTGAAGTCGAATATGCTAAAGTGTGCCTTTGGGGTATCCTCTGGGAAATTCTTGGGAATGGTGGTAAATAGGCAAGGGATAGCAGTGGATGAGTCCAAGACCAAGGCAATTCAGAACATGCCCGTGCCCACCACCCTGAAGGAGCTTAAGTCTTTCTTGGGCAAAGTAACCTACATCAGGCTAGTCATACCCACCTTAGCAGAATAGGTACATCTCTTTCAGGAGCTAATGAAGAAAGAGAGGAAGAAGAAGAGAGAGAATGCTTGGCTGGGCAGGACGTTTATTGGTTTGCTAGAGCCGGGGAAGGAGCACTCAGGGATTTGCATAGAAATGGAAAGCAGAACGAATGATAGTGCTTAAGACTTCCACAAACGGGAATTGCACTAGCAACTTGTCGCGCCCCATTTTTTCGAATGAAAAATAAATAATTACGATTACAAGTTTATAAAAATGAATTTTGATTAATTTTGAATAAAAATATGAGTTTTGGGACTTAAAGTGCGACGATTTTGGCCCAAAATAATAGTTTAAAAAAGGTTTTTAATTAAAAAATAGGAGTCACCACTTGGTATTGAGTTAAGCTGTACCAAGTCACCTAAAATGAATTTTTAAAGAAAAAGTTGAAAAAACCCTTTTTAAATGACTCCAAATCTTCGAAAATCAGAGAAGAGTATTCGGGAGTCATGTTTGAAGAAAGGGAAGGCAAAGATAAAATCCAAGACACCCTTTCAACCTAACCTAGAGCTAATTGCATGATTTAGTCAAAAAATTTCTTATTTTAACCTAAGAATTTATTGTAGACACCAAAATTTTAGCTTTTCTTTCTATTTATTTTAGGTGATTTTTGTTTGTTTATTTATTTTTATTTTTATTATTATATCTTGCTTAGTTTATCTTATTCTCATTTTGTTAAAAAATTGTTTTTGTTTTATTAATTAATCCACTGAAAAAGAAAAGAAAAATCATCAATCAAACACAAAAATTTTTTTTAGCATTTTTGTTTTTATCTTTTATTCTTAGTTTTTGTCCATTTTACTCAATTTTACTTAAATTGTTATTTTGGTTATTTTCTTTTTTATTAAATGATTCATTGGAATGAAAATGAAAAATTTTTAAAAAAGGGCAAGCTCACGGACCCAGAGAAGCATACGATCCAAACCTCTCTTCTTTTTCATTTGCAAAAAAACGCAGATACAAGGAAAATTTTCAGCTCCTTTGCCACGGAGGTTTCCTTTCATTTTTTGGGTTCCGTTTGATCATTCCACTTGGCTCTCATCCAAGAAGAACTAAGAATGATCTAGGCAAATGTTGATCGAAGGGTTTGAAGTGAGGAGCGGGGAGCTGAGATTGACAAAGGACCATTGATATCAGGGTTTTGGGTTTTGGCCATTCAGTATAAAAAGGAAAAGAAAGGAACTGAGGCGAGGGGAGGAAAAAGAGAGGCGGCGGATGAAAAAGAATCTGGGGTCGGCTGGACAAAAGGATAAGAGGTTGGCGGCTGTGGGTAGGAAAAAACTAGAAGGCTATGGGGGTTTCTTGGGGAGAAAAGGAGAGAAAGAACAGGAAACTGAGGGAAGAAAAGAAAAATCTGGAAAGGGATAGCAGAGAGCTTCGAGGCAGCGAGGGTTTAAAACAAAAAAGAGAAACAAGCCGAGGGAGAGAATCAGAAGGATGGCGGCTAAGTAGAAAAAGCAGAGGAAAAGAAAAGGGTAAGGGGAGGGCTACGAGAGAGAAGGAAGGAAGGTAGTCTGTCGGCGGAGTGAAGAGTGAAAAGGAGGAAAAGGAATCAAAGGAAAAAGCGATGGGCCGAAACTGAACGAAAAGCAAGAGAGGAAGGCTTTGAAGGGAGGCTGCTGGAAAAGGAAGGAGCTTCAGGTGGTTGAGGAAGGAGGGTTTCGAGGGAGCTAGGAAGAAAAATCTGGAACAAAAAAGAGAGCTTTGGGAGTTTGCCGAGAAGAAGGTTGGAGAAAGGAAAAACAAGAAGGTTTTTGGATAGATTGAGCGAGGTTAGGAAATCTGAGAGAAAGCTTGAGGACTGAGGGTCAATCTAGGCTACGAAGGGAAGAGAAAAGAGACGAAGGAAAAGTTGCAAAATTTCGCGCAACAAGGGCTGATTTTCAGCCATCTTTGAGTTCCAATATCTCTTTGATTTTTGCTCCTTTTAAGAAAATTTCAAGTTCTGCACAAATTAGGGAGTTTGAGAAAGATTTTTTGTTCAGAAATCTTGTTGAAAAGATGATTGAAAAAACTTTGAATTTGGCCATAAAATCGCTGCATCATCAACCTTGGAACGTCGGCGACGAAGCTTGAGACTTCATTTCTGGAATCAGGGCGACTTCTTGGGGGCGTTGCACGTTCAGTTTATTCCTCTGAGTTCATAGCTGGAGAAGCTGCAGCAGCCATCAAAGTCAAGGCTCCATCACCACCGCCATTACCGCAGTCCCAAAGCCCACTGGCACGCCTTCAAAGATCCGGCAGCTCCATCTGAGCTTGTTTCCTGGGGTCATCTCACTCTTTGTCTCGTGATTAAGGTAATATTCTCATCTCTTTCCAGTCAGATATCCTTAGATTTAGATCAAAAAATGTCGAGGTCTTTTGCTGCTGTGTTTCGTTGTCTTATTTCATGTTGATTGTTCTCTGCTGCCTTTCTATTTTCTTCCCCATGTTCCCGCAAGTCATTAGTTTAAAATCCCCTCTACACCAGCGGATGTTGATTTCATGTGTTTGAGTGTTTAGATTATGTATGCATTTGAACTTGAATCTCGACAAAGTCGAGTTAAGGAAAAGGCAACAGTCATAAGCTATGTTTGAATGAGAAGAAATGGCATTCACAAATCCGAAAATGCAGCTTTTGCTTTGTAATTCTTTTCTGGGTTTCATTGCCTGATAGGTTATTTAACCTTGTGTTTGAAAGAGGAAATTGGATGAGTGAGTTTGTGTGTCGTTGGTCCAAAGGCGCATAGATCAGGCTCGAATGTTTGCTGGAAATTAAATTCCTGTAATGGCCAAAAAGTGCAGAATGTTATTTCGATGCTTGCATGATCTTTTGTCTGAGTTTCTGATGTTTAAACATAAGGATCTTATGTTGGAAAGTGAGATGAATGCTTAGTGACTGCGTTGTATTAGTTGTTTGAGATATTGAAATGTTGTTTGCTTGAGATAATGAAATGAAAAGCGAGCTACGGCTGGAATAGTGCAGAAAGCTTAAGAAGTTGCTGAAACTTTGTTGCAGAAGCATATATTTCGCAGCTTTGCATGCTTGCATGGGAAATGTCTTTAAAATTTCTTTTTTGACCCCCTAATACTTGCTTAATGCTGCTATGGCCCATAAAATCATAAAAGTTAATCAATTTTGTCATCTTAACATGCCACTTTCTCTTTCATATGTCTTGACTTGTTTTTGGGTAGATTCTTAAGGAGTTGTAGGATGACTTTGAAGGGTCTAATAACTTTTTCTAGATTTATAGTTAATTTGATTTTTTGAAATTTTGGCATTTTTGTTGTTCAATCATGGCAAATAGTTTTTCATTTATTTTTGTGAGTTTTGTCATTTGATTGGTAGTTTTTTTCTTAAGCCATTAATTTTAATTTCATTCCTTTTAGACCCCTAATATTCAATAAATTGACCCCTCGAAATTCTTTGACTTTTACAAGCAAGTCTCTACTTGTTTTAATTTTTTTAAACATGGGTTGCTTACCTCCTTTTAAGTGTCTTTGATTGATTCAATTTCATGCTTATTCCCATTGCTTGTGATTACTTGTTAATTAAAGCGATACCTTGACCATTTTATTGTTTTGGAGGGTAAATAAGTAATTTCATCCCACTAGGTCACTAACTCAAGGGAGGTACACTCTATCCCTTATTTTCACTTTATTTGACCCTATGTGCATTTTATGACTTTATGTGTTTAATTGCATGCTTTTTGAATGTTTTTTTATCCAATTTCTTTATTCGCTTTATTTGTTTAAATTTTGAATATTTATTTTATTTTCTTTTCAATTTCAATTATTTGAAAGGCATTTAAATGCCAAGTTGTAATAGTTAGGTATTTATTTTAATTATTTTATTTTATTTTCCCCTTTTAGATTGTAGTAGGCCCCCCTCAAATGTAATAGTTAGGGTTTATATTCGCTTTATTTCTTGTTTGTGTGGTTTGCATGCCTATGTGCTATGTGTTACCGCTTTCTTAGGGTCTTGCATCTAGATATTATGATTATGTGTTATGTGATATATGTGTTTACATGTTTTTATTAGGTCTTACATGATTTATTTGATTGTAACAAATGCATGTCGTCACCACACTAGTCCAACGCTAGTTGTGGCCCCCTTTCCCGAATCCACACTAGTCCAATGCTAGTTGTGGCTCTTTGTTCCGATTTTCCACTAGTCCAACGCTAGTGAGAATCTGTAGACATGGGCTAGTCCAACGCTAGACCCTTAGGAGCCCTTTGAGCGTTAGATCATGATTGTGTGATCAAATCACTTCATCTCATGCATGTTTTCACTTTTTAGGGTCTTTTCCATGTTGCATGACACTTTTCTTATATATGTACATCCTTTATCCCATATTTCTTTCTATTTATATCCCCTATTCCGCATTTCTCCTTATATACGTATATTACTTACCCCTTTGCATGAAACATGACATTAGATTTGCATGTCATTTATTGGAAAATTAGAAACTAGGTTAGATCATTTGCTTGTTTAGATAGGAAAGCCCCTTGGATATGGGATATGGACGAGTTTGGCTTTTCTAACCTTAGCACGCTCGTATTCCCTCTATTAAAAGGAAAAATTGAGTCACGAACATTAGTCCCTCGTACCCGACATGATGCACTCCTTTGAGACATGTATATTTGTATAATTATTTTATTCCTTTTTTTTCTTAGAGTCTCATATTTTTGCATTATTCGTGACTTCTTCGAAGAGTCTTCATTGGGCGTCACAATTAATGTGATTGGTACCAAATAAGCTTTGAAGATACATTTCGATCCCTCGACGCCCTCCTAGGTCTAGGGTTCGCATTCATATAGTATATCCAAATGTGATAAATTTTTAGGTTAAGAATAAGAAAATCATTGACTAAATCACGCAACTAGCCTTGGCTAGGTCGAAAGGGTGCCTTAGATTTTTATCCTTGCCTTCCCTTTCTTCAAATGTGACTCCCGAACCTTTTTCTTTGATTTACGTAGACTTGGAGTCGTTTAAAAAGGGTTTTTTCTATTTTTTCTTTTAAAAAAATTCATTTTTTGGTGACTTGGTACACCTCAACTCTATACCAAGTGACGACTCCGATTTTTGTTCAAAAACCCTTTTTAAACTATAATTTGGGCCCAAATCGTCGCATTACAAACCCCATTTAGGCCCTTTTCCTTTATTCATTTTCTAAAAACAAAACTCATTTTTCCAAAAAATAAAAAAATCCATCTTTCTAAGCTCATTATTTATTTTTTAAAAAATGGGGCGTGACAGCTGGCGACTCCACTGGGGACTTAGAGAGTCCGAGCAAATTTGATTTAGTCAATCTTTTTCTTCTTTTAACCTTCTCATATATCGCATTTGGATGTTTAGGGTTGCATTCTTCGTTCCCTTTTGCCCTTTTTCTCTTTTTAGGGATTTTGCATCTATCACGCGCATAATCGCTCTTCGCACACTATGTATGTGATGAATGGATGGTTCATTTATTTGTTTACTTTTACTTGTTTCGCGATTGCATTTTGGGATGGGGGGTAGTTACCCTAGAACCTTCGACCGCATCTAATGGTACAATCCCTCCCCTCAATAAGAAAGCACCTCATACGTGCATGCATAGTCTTATTTACCCTATTTTTTCTTTTTTATGGGCGTTTCCCACACCTCCTTGTAGGATTAGGATCGATTGCCTTGGGTAAGCGGATGGTGTGCTCTGCGCCCATAGCGATGCCTAAGGGATCACTCGAGCCACCGACCGAAGGTCCTGGGATTGATGACCCTTCGCCTTTAGGTCTGAAGGCTTGGGAGCCTGAAGCCTGATCGAGTCTAGATGCATTAGTAAGCCCAACCTCATGCATCCATGTTAGAAGTGCCTAGGATAAAGTCAACCTACCCGACTAGGAACACTAGGCATGAGGGGAGGGATCCCACCCCTCTTTCCTTATTTATCTTTTTGCTTTTAATTGCCCAACGTGTTATGTGATTATGTGTTGAACTAACGTTTCTTTGTCTTCTTGTCTTTTGCATTCACAAACATTAGGAATAAGAGATCTGGCATGATCTTCATTATAGAACCCACATTCTTAGATAGGCTATTGCACATTTAAAGATTCTGATATATTGCATATGTAGGATGATAATGTCACATCATTCTAGGCCCACCCTGGCATACAAAGGGTTCCTCAGGTCATATTTTGCATATTTACGCACATTGATAAAATGGCATCACGCATAAATCCTAGAGGGAATGCCATTTAGGGGATCCCACTTCAAGAATAAACCGCCCTGTGTCTCGGATATATAATCCAATAAGACTTGCACGTCTATATTTAGGATCCGATCTTTTCGAAGACGGCAATGCAATTTTTGCACATTAGAATATGGGCATCTAACAATCATCTTTTGGCCATTTTAACATATCTGGTAAAAATTCCTTGCATAAAGGATATTAATTTGAAGAAATTTACAAATGGTTCTTTGTTGAGATGATAAACATATTGAGGCCAAATCTTGATTTTAGAAGACTCATAGACTAATGTATTGCAATGAATTTTTGAAACTACCAATAAGTAGACAATTCAATAAACCATCATTTCCATTCAATTCATTTGATCAAATTATCCATCAAATTCATCCAATCTATTTGGTCAATTCATTCATTTTAGGACAATTTGGTCAATTTCGAGTAAATCGTCATTTTCATTCATTTACCCTTTTTTAGGGTGATCCAGTCAATTTTTTAATAAATCATCAATTTCATTCAATTCATTTGACCAATTTACCCCTTTTAGGGTGACTCAGTCAATTTTGAATAAATTATCAATTTCATTCATTCATTTGACCAGTTTACCTATTTTTAGGGTGATCTAGTCAATTTTGAATAAATCATCAATTTCATCCAATCCCTTTGATCTGTTTATTCCCTTTTAGGGTTTAAGTCTAAGGTTCACTGAATAAATTAGTCGAGACATTGCAATCCTTTCAAGAGTAGACTCTTTTACACATCATTTTATGTGTTGATTCAAAGCAAGCCAATCCTATTTCGGCACTTTGTCCTCATTTTTAGGACAAATGTCTCTTCTCACTCCAATTGACCAAATTTGTTAAAATTATTTTTCACTCAATAAGTTGGTCGGATTCATCAGGTGTTGTATAGTGCCTACCCTAGAGGATTGCATTTTTTATGCTAGGCCTACCCTTGGCATAAAAGGGCTCCCCCATAGGACATGCATACCGATTTTATAGTCTTACTTACTAATTCAGGGTATTTTTCTTTTATTTTCTCCCCTCCCATGCATTCATAAAAAATGTTTCAATAAGGCGAAAATATTTTTCTATATCTGATAACAATTTTGATCTAATAAAATTTGAAAAATAACAAGTATTACTTGATTCTTGGGTAGACTTTGCAATAGAAACATGAGGGATCTATTTGGAAGCATTAGGCTAAAGCATCTAAGAGACTTCATAATTGTTTGTTAAGAAAAATTTTGCTTATTTGATTTGTTAATACATTTTTGTTTCAAAAGAATAGGAGACAAAAAGTGTGTATATGTGGAGCTCTGTAGAGATTTTTCTTTTCTCGTTTGTATTATAATTGAACAAGAAATTTTGTTTTAAACTTTCTCCGCAATAAAGTTTTATTTAGACAATTATTGTATATACTCATGTACATTTCATTCTTTATTTTGCTCATTAGAGATTTCATGATGAATTTTAAGGAATAAGACTAAATTGAGATTTTTTCAACCTCTTGCCTGAAAACTCACAAATGTATACACCGATTGGTGATCCGAGTTATGCAATAAGAGTGCTCAGAATTAAAAGAGGTCACTCAAAAGACCCAATACGATACCTTTTCATATTTTGCCTACTTCTCTTAGCCCCCCCAATAAATCAGTCACATTGATTGGTAAATTGCAAATTGGGGCAATCTTTGTTTAAAAGTGTCCACTGTGTCTAATCCGGTTCAATTCACCTCTAAGTGAAAGAAAAAATGTACATTATTCTTATTTGTTTTGAAAATTTGGAAATGACATTTCGGGCATTCGCTTCTTTATCTATACGGATTTTATCATTTGCTCACCCATTTGAGCCTTTAAAAGAATAATTTCGTTTCAAATAAGAGCCTTAATGATCACTACCCTACATTGGAAGATCTTCAAATATCAAAAGGGAGTGGATTCTCAATGAGCATTTCATTACTTTGGTTGTCATGAGGCGTAAGAATGATGCTTTGGCCATCATTTCTGTAACCTAAACACTGTTTACCCCTTGCATCCTCATTTAAGCTAAAATGGGTGGTTCTTTTCAAAAGCACTTATGATCGTACCCCATACCGGGGAAGGAAATTGGAGGATTTTTCAAAATAAGGGGAAAAGAGAAGGAAAATGGGGCAAAAATGCTAAAATTCAAGAGGAAGAGAGGGAATTGCAAATTGGGGAAATTCGATTCTATCTGGGCTTCAATTTTGGAAAAAAGAAAAGAGAGAGAGAAAAAGGAAAGAAAAAGAAAGAGTATTGTCCGGCGGACCACTTATGTTTCACAGATATAGATGAATAGGAGTCTTCCTCAATCAATTAATTCAGATACATGCAAGAATTTTCGCATTAATGAAAGTTTCCTTTCAGAGTCAACGTAGGGAACGGAATAAGAAGTCAGGTCCTCTTCTTTTCCAATCAAACATTCTATCTCTAGTTATCCCTTTTGAGCTTTCAGAATAAAATACTTCGTTTGGCAACCCCTGCGGTTCGCAAACCCCACACTGGGGCAAAATTTAATTTTTGAAGGAAGGCCGGAAGAAAAGAGAATGAAAGAAAAGGGAAGCCTCAGTCAACAATAAACTGGGGCAAATTTTGAAAATTTCAAAAGAATGGCAGAAGGCCAAAAAGAAAAGAGACAAAAAAATATAATGAAAGAGAAAAGAGCTTCAGTTGAGAATAAATTGGGGCAGGTTTTTGGTTTAACCCTAAAAATAGGGTTGGTGCAATAATGCGATCTCAGACCGTTCAAACCACTTTTAAAATTTTCTTTCAAGCCTTAACCTTTTCCAAGCATCCCACCAAACCCCATTACAAAAACCGAAAGTCCTGGCTTCTGTTCTCTGCAATATCTCTGTCAAGAAATTTTTTTGGATGTACTTTTGAATTGATCAGGTGTGAGGTTGACACTGCTCATCATGTGAAAACCCGCAAGGACGCTTTTAGAAAAGGAAAAAGCGAGCGAAATGAATGCAAAAGAAAAATGCAAAAAGATTCGATATTGAAGTCCCTGCTGAGTGATGATAAAAAATCAAACAAAGTCCAAGATCTTGGAGTCCAAAATGAGGGCAATTTTGAGAAAAATACGATCTTCGGTGCAATGTCCTTGAGAATTATTTCTTTAACTATCGTTTTCAAACCACATTACAAGCCCATAAAGTCTATCGTTGACTTATTCCTTCATGACGACTCAAAATAAAGATCATGCTTCTAAGGAATCCATCAATCATTCGTGATCATAAGGCTATGACTTGTTTCCGCATGTTTAGCTATAGTTTCTATCCATATGTTACAAGCTAATAAAGCTTATATGTTGACCAAGTGTTCTTAAGAAATAAGGGTGATAAACTATTTGCTTTCACTAAGATGTGATATTGAAGGGATTACATACAATTTGGGCACAAGAATAAGACAAATCCTGACCTCTTATTTTCCTCAACCACCTCAAAATCAGAAATAACACCCACTCGATTGGTCCTGAAAGACGAGCTAACAAGAAGTGGTGATCCATTACCCTAAGCATTGCTGCTAAAGTGAGGAAGAAATCTTCTGTAATTTGGTATTATTTTGAAAAATTCATGATGAATTTTTCTGTATGAATTTAAGCAAGACGTTTAATTGTCTCCACAATTATATGTTAGGAAACATAGTTTCTTATTTTTTTTTTTTAATAAATGGAGAGTCATCCGGACAAAATTTTTGCAATCGAATGGGCCCACACTGGGGCAAATTTTTATTTGTGAAATTTTGCAAAATAAGCTCACACTGGGGCAAATTTTTGTAACACATTTGAGGATTTCATCCAAGAGTCAAGCAAGACATTTTTTTGAATCAATCATGCTGCTCTTTACATGAGTAATAGGTGCATCAATTCAAAAAAATAATAATTTTAAGCGCATATTATACTTTGGTAAGCCCCCTGTGCAGGTATTCATGGCTGAAATCGACGAAGAAGCATCTGGTGATGTGGAAGGCCAGCTGTCGCCACTGGGACAAATTATCTTTGAAAAAATTCTTTCAGACCTCAAAGAAAAATCAATCGAAAAATTCAAAAATAAAAAATCAGAAAAATTCAAAAAAGTCAAAAATTAAAAATCAAGTTCAAATTCTTGTTTCTTGGAAAATCAAATTTAATTTCTGGTTTCTTGACAAATCAAATTTAATTTCTTGTTGAAAGATTCTCAAGGCAGGCTCGGGTGTTATCCCACTGACCAATTGTCAAGGCAGGTTCGGGTGTTATCCCACTGACCAATTCTCACGGCAGACTCGGGTTCAGTCCCAATGACCGATCATCAAGGCAGGCTCGGGTGTTATCCTACTGATTAATTCTCATGGCAGGCTCGGGTTTAATCCCACTGACCGATCATCAAGGCAGGTTCGGGTGTAATCCCACTGATCGATCATCAAGGCAGGCTCGGGTGTTATCCCACTGATCAATTCTCACGGCAGGCTCGGGTTTAATCCCACTGACCGATCATCAAGGCAAGCTCGGGTGTTATCCCACTGATCAATTCTCATGGCAGGCTCGGGTTCAATCCCACTGACCGATCATCAAGGCAGGCTCGGGTTTAATCCCACTAACCGGTCATCAAGGCAGGCTCGGGTGTTATCCCACTGACCGATTCTCAAAGCAGGTTCGGGTTTAATCCCACTGACCGATCATCATGGCAGACTCGGGTTTAATCCCACTGACCAAGTCATCACACTGGGACAAATTTTTGGATAATTTCCAAGTAAGTCTTATACAGTTTCTTCATACATACCAGCATTTCATTTTTACTGCCACTAGCCGTGGGTCAGTCCCACTAGTGAGCATTTCATTTTTTACCGCCACTAAACACGGATCAGTTCCAACAGTGAGCATTTCATTTTCACCGCCACTGAACGTGAGTCAGTCCCACTAGTGAGCACTTCATTTACATTGTAGTTAGACATGGGTCAGTCCCACTAACACTTCATTTCACTTCACTTTATCACGTTGGGCTTAGATTTTATGCCACCAACATCACAAATATCATCTTTGAGCTTGGATTTTGTGCCACCAGCTTCACTTCATCCCGCTGGGTTTAGATTTTGTACCACCAACTTCGGCAGGCTTGGGTTGTATCCCACTGACCGACGTTATGGCAGTTTCGGGTCAGTCCCGTTTTAAATTTTCTGTTCGGGCCAGTTCCATATTTAAATTTCTTGTTCGGATTAGTCCCATTTTTAATTTCTTGTTCGGGCCAGTCCCATGTTCAATTTTCTATTTGGGTTAGTCCCATTTTAAAATTTTTGTTAAAGGGGTCAGTCCTCATTTCAAGAGCGTCAGTTGTTCAAGTAGCGGCAGCCGAATGACGCAGGTAAGTATTTGGTGTCTACGTCTTTGTCTCGAGTTTCTTCGAAACTCAGACAAAGAGGGGCAAACAGTAGACACCAGAGTCTCTTCTTTTTCATTTGCCAAAAAATGCAAAAACAAGGAAAATTTTCAGCTCCTTTGCCACGGAGGTTTCCTTTCATTTTTTGGGTTCCGTTTGATCATTCCACTTGGCTCTCATCCGAGAAGAGCTAAGAATGATCTAGGCAAATATTGATCGAAGGGTTTGAAGTGAGGAGCGGGGAGCTGAGATTGACAAAGGACCATTGATATCAGGGTTTTGGGTTTTGGCCATTCAGTATAAAAAGGAAAAGAAAGGAACTGAGGCGAGGGGAGGAAAAAGAGAGGCGGCGGATGAAAAAGAATCTGGGGTCGGCTGGACAAAAGGATAAGAGGTTGGCGGCTGTGGGTAGGAAAAAACTAGAAGGCTATGGGGGTTTCTTGGGGAGAAAAGGAGAGAAAGAACAGGAAACTGAGGGAAGAAAAGAAAAATCTGGAAAGGGATAGCAGAGAGCTTCGAGGCAGCGAGGGTTTAAAACAAAAAAGAGAAACAAGCCGAGGGAGAGAATCAGAAGGATGGCGGCTAAGTAGAAAAAGCAGAGGAAAAGAAAAGGGTAAGGGGAGGGCTACGAGAGAGAAGGAAGGAAGGTAGTCTGTCGGCGGAGTGAAGAGTGAAAAGGAGGAAAAGGAATCAAAGGAAAAAGCGATGGGCCGAAACTGAACGAAAAGCAAGAGAGGAAGGCTTTGAAGGGAGGCTGCTGGAAAAGGAAGGAGCTTCAGGTGGTTGAGGAAGGAGGGTTTCGAGGGAGCTAGGAAGAAAAATCTGGAACAAAAAAGAGAGCTTTGGGAGTTTGCCGAGAAGAAGGTTGGAGAAAGGAAAAACAAGAAGGTTTTTGGATAGATTGAGCGAGGTTAGGAAATCTGAGAGAAAGCTTGAGGACTGAGGGTCAATCTAGGCTACGAAGGGAAGAGAAAAGAGACGAAGGAAAAGTTGCAAAATTTCGCGCAACAAGGGCTGATTTTCAGCCATCTTTGAGTTCCAATATCTCTTTGATTTTTGCTCCTTTTAAGAAAATTTCAAGTTCTGCACAAATTAGGGAGTTTGAGAAAGATTTTTTGTTCAGAAATCTTGTTGAAAAGATGATTGAAAAAACTTTGAATTTGGCCATAAAATCGCTGCATCATCAACCTTGGAACGTCGGCGACGAAGCTTGAGACTTCATTTCTGGAATCAGGGCGACTTCTTGGGGGCGTTGCACGTTCAGTTTATTCCTCTGAGTTCATAGCTGGAGAAGCTGCAGCAGCCATCAAAGTCAAGGCTCCATCACCACCGCCATTACCGCAGTCCCAAAGCCCACTGGCACGCCTTCAAAGATCCGGCAGCTCCATCTGAGCTTGTTTCCTGGGGTCATCTCACTCTTTGTCTCGTGATTAAGGTAATATTCTCATCTCTTTCCAGTCAGATATCCTTAGATTTAGATCAAAAAATGTCGAGGTCTTTTGCTGCTGTGTTTCGTTGTCTTATTTCATGTTGATTGTTCTCTGCTGCCTTTCTATTTTCTTCCCCATGTTCCCGCAAGTCATTAGTTTAAAATCCCCTCTACACCAGCGGATGTTGATTTCATGTGTTTGAGTGTTTAGATTATGTATGCATTTGAACTTGAATCTCGACAAAGTCGAGTTAAGGAAAAGGCAACAGTCATAAGCTATGTTTGAATGAGAAGAAATGGCATTCACAAATCCGAAAATGCAGCTTTTGCTTTGTAATTCTTTTCTGGGTTTCATTGCCTGATAGGTTATTTAACCTTGTGTTTGAAAGAGGAAATTGGATGAGTGAGTTTGTGTGTCGTTGGTCCAAAGGCGCATAGATCAGGCTCGAATGTTTGCTGGAAATTAAATTCCTGTAATGGCCAAAAAGTGCAGAATGTTATTTCGATGCTTGCATGATCTTTTGTCTGAGTTTCTGATGTTTAAACATAAGGATCTTATGTTGGAAAGTGAGATGAATGCTTAGTGACTGCGTTGTATTAGTTGTTTGAGATATTGAAATGTTGTTTGCTTGAGATAATGAAATGAAAAGCGAGCTACGGCTGGTGTGACAGCCCCACCTTCCCCTAAGGCGAACCAAAGGGGTTAGCGGACTGCCTGCCCAGCTCTCGCCAGGACTAACGAGCAGTTACACGCGATCTAAAACGTTTCGGGAAAGTAAAAGCGCGCTCGGACAAGCCACAAGTATCAAAATAATAAAATAAAAAAAAATGAAAATGATGAATAGTGCCTGGAATAGTAGAATCCGGAATCCCACCAAACATTAATACATAGCAAGTCAACATTTACAACCAAATCGGCATGTCAAAAACTATTCATCATAGGTAGACAAAGTTCGGTTTGCCAATCAAAAGATGAACCCAATACACATTAGGGTTTCATGCAAAGAGCTATTCAAAATAGACATATACATGGCTCAATTTGGTAACCAACAAGTATGATCTTCCAAAAATGATCATTTTCCTGTAAGGAAAACAAATGGAACGGAGTGAGCTAAAGCTCAGTGAGCAACTATCACATAATCAACGAAGATCACTTAAGCATAACCGTTCATTTCACGTATACAAATAAGAAGCAAAACAAATCGGTAAAAGGATACGGACGGCTCTCAAGAGCCCATTTCCACGCTTACATTCTTGATCCAACTTCATTGACCCTCCGTCAATGTTAAAAGTACCAAACCGTAGACCTCACTTCACTTCCATTCCTTCCACCCAACATACCCCAACCGGGCCCGCACTCCAAGCAGTAGCTTTAGGTGATACTCGAGTACACCGGAACCAAGGGTCTCATTACCACAAGATTCCCATTTCAGTCCCCGTGGCGAGTCAATTTTCACGACCAAGCCCTCGCTGGCTCGATTCAATTGACCACCAACGGGGTCGAGCTCAGTAGTACAGTAGGGCCGTTGGATACTCGTCCAACCGACACCCAAACAATTTCCCATGAATGGAATCCAATAACTCATATAGCAAGTACAGTAATACAGTGAAACGGTAAACAGTCATTCATAGGAATAAAAGGAATGAGGGCGGTCAAGTACACCCTCACCCTAATCATTTCCAATAGCCAAACAAGCCTTCAAGGCATCACAATCACATATAGAAAAGCCACATTATAACATTCAAGTGAGTAGTATACTCACCACTCACGTAGGTGAGGTTTCATGCACCTTCGTCCAAAGTACGTCGTGCAGTAACGTCACGCCCTAAAACACGTAACCAAATACCATGAGACTCAATAACGAGTCATAAAGCCATGCCAATCACAACCCCAATAGGGTTTCATATGCATATATAAGCATAATAGCAAACCAGAAATTTCAGCAATGCACTAACTTGACCTCAACAAAAAACAGTTTTCGTCCTCCTTTTGCGGTAATGGCACAAAATGCTCTACGCTTATCGGATGAGGGTGTAAGAGCCACCATCTCGAAGCTAAAAGACAGGGCTACAACAATGTATAAGACCACTCAGTCCAAATCCTAGCACAACTAGGTCAAAAATGCAGAATACCAAACCAGAACCGTAATTGCAGGTTTACAAATCACACTATGCTGTAATTCGTCTAACTCAGTCTATACAGGTCCAAATGCATTGATTCCAAAGGCATCCGGTAGATAAGAAATCAAGTTACATTTCATCAGAAGATACCAACATCAAAATACAAAGCAATTCCAGTCAAAACAGACGATTACAAACGCAGTTCGTACATTCTGATCACCCAGAACAGCAACAGTAAAATCGACATATCTCATTCTACACTACTCCAATTGCCCTGAAATTTTACAGGCACCTCAAAAACATCAATACCTACAACTTTCATGTTTTAAGAAAAGGCCAATTCGGCCTCTAAACATATGATCCAAAACCGGACAGAAAAGGGGGTTATGAAACCCTAACTTTCTCAAATTCCTTCCAAACTCAAAATTGGTTGCAATTACCTATCATTTACATCCACTAGAGTCATAACCCCTTATTACCAACCATCATAAATAACCACAACACCATGATCACATTAAACCAGAAAATTCCTCAAAAAAATAAAAACTTCACCAATTCATCTCAAACCAAGAAATAAATCACAAATTTCAACACTTTAGCCACCACTAGGCACAAATTAAACATCATTAAGTGTAGGAGGAAGTGTAATCACCACTTACCTAGTAAACAAGAGAGAGGGAGTTGTAGAACACCTTAGCTTCCTTAAAAATTTCACCAAACAACTTACTAGCACCTAATGGAAGGATTTTATGGAGTAGAAACTAGTTTATGCAATTGGTTTGGAAGATTGAGCTAGTTGGAAGCTTGAAAATTTGAGAAGTTTTCTTCCTTCTTGAGCTTAAGAGAGTCGGCCAACATGGAGAAAGAAAGAGTGAATTTTAGTCAATTTTTTGAGATATTTAACTCAATGGTAAAAAGTCAAAAGGGTGAATAGTGTCCAACAAAGTCCAACCAATGAGATGGTGCCACTTGGCACTTCATTTAAAGCATTCCTATCCCTTTCTTTTCCTCTCACATCAATCACTTCACATCCTCCACTTATCTCTTAACACCCGATAAATTTCACTCAATATCCGAAACTTAACCTTATTGGCCGAATTTTTCCGAACTTTTCGCACTAGTGGGTCCCACGTCCTTTATATGTCCTTAATTTTTCAAAAACTACCCAATGCTAGAAAAATCATCTAAAAACTATAATTACTCATAAAATCCACCAAGAAAATTTTCCTAAGCCAGAAAATGTAGAAAACATGCAATTAAAGGGGAAAAACCCTAGGAAAATTATTAGGGGAAATACGGGTTCTCACACTCTCTCCCCCTTAAAAGAATTTCGTCCTCGAAATTTCTCACCTTAACTCCCAAAAAGGTTTGGATACTTCTTTCGCATTTCTTCTTCCACTTCCCAAGTAGCTTCCTCTATCCCATGGTTTCTCCATAGCACTTTTACTAACGGAATCTGCTTGGTTATGAGCTCTTTGACTTTCCGGTCAAGCACTTGGACAGGTTTCTCTTCATAAGCAAGCGATTCATCTACTTCAATCTCCTCCGGTTGTAAGACATGGGATGGGTCGGGATGATACTTCTTTAGCATCGAGACGTGGAATACATCGTGAACTCGAGAGAGACTGGATGGCAGTTCCAATCGATACGCGACCGCTCCTACCCTCTGCAGGATCTTGTAGGGTCCAACGTACAGCGGTTGGAGTTTCTTTCCTTTGCCCGCTGTAATACTTCGTAAGGGTGTGATCTTGAGAAATACATGGTCCCCAACTTCAAACTCCAAGTCCTTTCTTCGGTTATCCGCGTAGCTCTTTTGTCGGCTTTGAGCTGTTTGAAGTCGTTGCCGTATCAACTTGACCTTCTCTTGAGCCTCTTCCATCCATGGAATAGTTGCCGGGTCTAGTGCTTTCTTTTCGCCAACTTCCTCCCAGTAAATCGGCGACCGGCACTTGCGTCCGTAGAGGGCTTCGTATGGAGCCATCTGAATCTAGTTGTTGTACCGAAACTTACCAAGTATGGTTGACCCAGTTGCCTCCGAAATCCAGAATGCACGTTCGTAGCATGTCCTCGAGAGTTTGAATCGTCCGTTCTGACTGTCCATCCGTCTGAGGGTGATAGGTCGTGCTCAAATTGAGTTTAGTCCCCAAGGTTTCTTAAAACTTCTGCCAAAATCGAGATACGAATCGCGGATCCCGGTCGGAGACAATACTCACAGGAACACCATGTAGCCTTACTATCTCGTCCATGTACAGTCGGGCCAACTTGTCCATGGAATACTTCATATTCACCGGCAAGAAATGGGCCGACTTGGTTAAGCGATCAACGATCACCCAAACGGCATCGTGTCCTCTTTGCGTCCTCGGTAAACCGGAAACGAAGTCCATTGTGATGTTTTCCCACTTCCACTCGGGTATCTCCAAAGGTTGTAACAAACCCGATGGTTTTTGATGCTCTGCTTTCACCTGTTGGCAAATGAGACACTTTTGCACGTACCTGGGCGATTGGTCCCTTTATATTGTCCCACACAATAGGTTCTTTTCAGGTCCTGATACATCTTGCTGCTGCCCCGATGGATTGTATAATTGGACCGATGGGCTTCCTCCAGAATCTCCATTTTTAACGACTCCTCCTTCGGTACCACTATTCGGTTTCGATATTTCAAAATGCCCTCAGGACTCAAATTGAAGTCCGTTGTTTCTCTTTTCTCCACTTTCTCTCCCCACTTCCGTACCATCAAATCTTCGTTTTGTGCCTCTTTAATGCGTTCCAGTAGAGTGGAGGTCACCCTAACATTGCTAAATAGCACCTTATGGCTCCCAAGACAGGGTCTCCACTCACATACGGATTCTAATAAATCCCACTCTTTAATCATCAACCCTGCTACTTGCACCTTACGACTCAAGGCATCGGCTACCACATTTGCCTTTCCCGGATGGTAGTTGATGGTGCAGTCGTAATCTTCCAAAAATTCCATCCACCGTCGTTGCTTGATGTTCAGTTCCTTCTGGGAGAAAAAGTACCTAAGACTCTTATGATCCGAGTACACTTCAAAGGTCCTTAATTTTTCAAAAACTACCCAATGCTAGAAAAATCATCTAAAAACTATAATAACGCATAAAATCCACCAAGAAAATTTTCCTAAGCCAGAAAATGCAGAAAACATGCAATTAAAGGGGAAAAACCCTAGGAAAATTATTTGGGAAAATACGGGTTCTCACACTCTCTCCCCCTTAAAAGAATTTCGTCCTCGAAATTTCTCACCTTAACTCCCCAAAAGGTTTGGATACTTCTTTCGCATTTCTTCTTCCACTTCCCAAGTAGCTTCCTCTATCCCATGGTTTCTCCATAGCACTTTTACTAACGGAATCTGCTTATTTCTGAGCTCTTTGACTTTCCGGTCAAGCACTTGGACAGGTTTCTCTTCGTAGGCAAGCGATTTGTCCACTTCGATCTCCTCCGGTTGTAAGACATGGGATGGGTCGGGATGATACTTCTTTAGCATCGAAACGTGAAACACATCGTGAATTCGAGAGAGACTGGATGGCAGTTCTAATCGATACGCGACCGCTCCTACCCTCTAGAGGATCTTGTAGGGTCCGACGTACCGCGGTTGGAGCTTCTT
The DNA here is from genome assembly GCF_003713205.1 of Coffea eugenioides. Lineage (NCBI taxonomy): Eukaryota > Viridiplantae > Streptophyta > Magnoliopsida > Gentianales > Rubiaceae > Coffea > Coffea eugenioides. The sequence continues at coordinate 16,048 of NW_020862266.1, read as the reverse complement.
TCCTTTGCCCGCTGTGATACTTCGTAAGGGTGTGATCTTGAGGAACACATGGTCTCCAACTTCAAACTCCAAGTCCTTTCTTCGGTTATCCGCGTAGCTCTTTTGTCGACTCTGAGCTGTTTGAAGTCGTTGCCGTATCAACTTGACCTTCTCTTGAGCCTCTTCCATCCATGGAATAGTTGCCGGGTCTAGTGCTTTCTTTTCGCCAACTTCGTCCCAGTAAATCGGCGACCGGCACTTGCGTCCGTAGAGGGCTTCGTATGGAGCCATCTGAATCGACGAATGGAAGCTATTGTTGTACGCAAACTCTACTAAGGTCATGTGTTGACCCCAGTTGCCACCAAAATCCAGAATGCAAGTTCGTAACATGTCCTCGAGAGTCTGAATCGTCCGCTCTGACTGTCCATCCGTCTGAGGGTGATAGGTCGTGCTCAAATTGAGTTTTGTCCCCAGGGTTTCTTGAAACTTCTGCCAAAATCGAGATACGAACCATGGATCCCGGTTGGAGACGATGCTCACAGGAACACCATGTAACCTTACTATCTCGTCCATGTACAGTCGGGCCAACTTGTCCATGGAATACCTCATGTTCACCGGCAAGAAATAGGCTGACTTGGTTAAGCGATCAACGATCACCCAAACGGCATCGTGTCCCCTTTGCGTCCTTGGTAAACCGGAAACGAAGTCCATTGTGATATTTTCCCACTTCCACTCGGGTATCTCCAAGGGTTGTAACAGACCCGATGATTTTTGATGCTCTGCTTTCACCTGTTGACAAACGAGACATTTTTGCACGTACTGAGCGATTTCCCTCTTCATATTGTCCCACCAATAGGTTCTTTTCAGGTCCTGATACATCTTGCTGCTGCCCCGATGGATTGTATAATTGGACCGATGGGCTTCCTCCAGAATCTCCATTTTTAACGACTCCTCCTTCGGTACCACTATTCGGTTTCGATATTTCAAAATGCCCTCAGGACTCAAATTGAAGTCCGTTGTTTCTCTTTTCTCCACTTTCTCTCCCCACTTCCGTACCATCAAATCTTCGTTTTGTGCCTCTTTAATGCGTTCCAGTAGAGTGGAGGTCACCCTAACATTGCTAAATAGCACCTTATGGCTCCCAAGACAGGGTCTCCACTCACATACGGATTCTAATAAATCCCACTCTTTAATCATCAACCCTGCTACTTGCACCTTACGACTCAAGGCATCGGCTACCACATTTGCCTTTCCCGGATGGTAGTTGATTGTGCAGTCGTAGTCTTCCAAAAATTCCATCCATCGTCGTTGCCTCATGTTCAGTTCCTTCTGGGAGAAAAGGTACCTAAGACTCTTATGATCCGAGTACACTTCAAAGGTCACCCCGTATAGGTAATGCCTCCACTTTTTCAGAGCAAACACAACCGCGGCTAGTTCCAGATCGTGGGTCGGGTAATTCTGCTCGTGAAGCTTCAATTTCCTAGAGGCAAAAGAAATTACATTACGGTTCTGCATCAAAACACACCCTAGGCCTTCTCGCGACGCATCTGCATACACCGCGAACCCGTCCACTCCATTTGGCAAGACCAGTACTGGAGCCGTGGTCAATCTTCTCTTTAATTCCTGAAAACTTGTTTCGCATCGGGCGTTCCAAACGAACCGACCATGCTTCTTCGTCAGGTCAGTTAAAGGTCCTGCTAGTTTGGAGAAATCTTTAATGAAACGTCGGTAGTACCCAGCTAGCCCTAGAAAGCTACGAATTTTCGTGGGATTTTCTGGTCTCTTCCAATTTGTCACGGCCTCTACCTTTGCCGGGTCCACCGAAATACCTTCGTGAGAGATTACGTGCCCTAGGAATGCTACTTTCTCCAACCAAAACTCGCATTTACTGAACTTGGCGTACAACTGATGTTCCCTTAACGTCTGCAACACCTCTCTCAAATGCTCCTCATGCTCCTCGCGTGTCTTAGAGTAGACCAAAATGTCATCAATGAACACAACGACAAATCGGTCTAGATAGGGTTTGAAAACCCTATGCATTAGGTCCATAAAGGCGGCGGGAGCATTGGTCAGTCCAAAGGGCATAACGGCAAACTCGTAATGCCCATATCTCGAGTTGAAAGCAGTTTTCGGAATATCCTCCTTCCTAATTAACAACTGATAATATCCTTGTCGGAGGTCTAACTTTGAGAAGACCACTGCTCCTTGCAGTTGGTCGAACAACTCGTCAATGTGAGGCAGTGGATATTTATTCTTGATCGTAACATTGTTCAGGCCCCGGTAGTCAATACACATCCTCAAGGTTCCGTCCTTTTTCTTCACAAATAGGACAGGAGCTCCCCAAGGAGACCCACTCTCATGAATGAATCCCCGCTCCAAAAGGTCTTGTAATTGCAACTTAAGCTCCTTAAGTTCTGCAGGCGCCATTCGGTAAGGGGTTTTTGAGATAGGTGAGGTTCCAGGTAACAGATCTATTTGGAATTCTATCTCCCGTTCTGGAGGTAAAGCTACTAACTCATCAGGGAATACATCCGGAAATTCCCTCACTACGGCCACGTCTTCCACTTTTAACTTATCCGTAGGGGTGTTAATCAAAAAGGCCAAAAATCCTTGCGCCCCTCTACTTATCAGTTTCCTAGCTCGAATGCCCGAAATTAAAGCAGATGAGGCTAACCTACCCCTTATATCCAACCTTAAGGTTGCCTCGCCAGGAATGCGAAATTCTACCACCTTCGTTTTACAATCCAGTTGGGCGTTATATTTGGCTAGCCAGTCCATACCCAAAATCACGTCATACCCCTTAATGGACAAGCTTATCAGGTCTCCTAAAAATCTCTTTTCACCTACCCATACATCACAATCCCTATAAACCATACTAGTCACCAAACGTTGATTTCCCGTAGGTGTACTAACTTCTAGGTCATATGGTAAACTAGCAGGTTTTATATCGATGCCACACATGAAATCAGGGTTAACAAACGAATGAGTGGCACCAGGATCAATTAAAACTTTGGCAAAGCGGTGGAAAATAGGGATCGTACCTTCTACGACCTCTGACGACTCTGGGACCTGATGGGGCTCTAAGGAGTACACCCTAGCTGGCACTTTAGGTTTGGACCCATCTCCCTTCGCTGGTCCAGTATTGGTCCTCGGCGGAGGTTGGCTTCCCTTTCCATCTTGTTTCAGGACCGGACAAGTAGCCAATTGGTGGTCCGCGCTTCCACATCGCAGACATTTACCCTGTTTCCTCCAGCAGTTGTCTTCGGTGTGGTTTGGCTTCCCGCAATGCCCGCAGGGACCGCGAGGTGCTGAAGCCGAGCCACTCTGAGCATTTCCCCTTGGTCCTCGCCCAGCTTGGCCACCCCTGAATGGAGTCCCTCTACCTGAACCAGATTGTCGACCACCTCCCGTTCCTCGTCCAAATTTAGCAGGAGTGCTCTTCTCACCCTGTCCAGAACTACTCCCAGGAAAGCCACGCTTCTTCGCCTGGAAGTTCCGGACTTGCAACCGTGCACTTTCAACCCGTTGGGCCTTTTCTACAACCTCGCTAAACGCAGTGATTTGAGCCACCGCGAGGTCTTTTTGAATCTCAACATTCAAACCCTGAATAAAGCGCCTAATCCGTCGTTGTTCAGTCATGATTAACTCAGGCGCAAACTTGGACAAGCGGGTGAATTGACTCTCATATTCCGCCACCGTCTGAGTCCCTTGGCGGAGCCTAATAAACTCGTCCTCCTTCCTCTCTTGGACTAGAGGAGGGAAGAACTTCGCATTAAACTCTCGAATAAAGTTCACCCAAGTCCTGGGCGTCTGCTCCCGTTCCCATTTCTGTCGGATCACGTTCCACCAGGAACGGGCCGCCCCCTCAAGCTGAAACACGGCAAACGTCACCTGCCGTTCATCAGGGTAGTGTAAGGCTGCAAATATATCAACCATCTTTTCAAGCCATCTCTCGGCAACGTCCGGGTCGGGTCCCCCAACAAACTTCGGCGGAGCAAACTTTTGGAAGCGTTCGAGAGCTCTATCTTCGCTCTCGACATGATGGCCAGGGTTTCCGGGGTTTCCAGGGTTAGGGTTTGGGTTCTGGGCTTGTTGCTGCACTACTTGTGCTAGCAGGTTTGTCATTTGCTGCATAGCAGCAGCTATCTGCACATTAGGGTCGGCTTGGGGTTCAGGATCGGGTCCAGTCGAGGTTTCCCCCGTACCCCTAACCGGTGTGGGTTGTCTAGTTCCGCGCCCACGTCCCCGACCACTCCGAGTACCTTCCATAAGTTTTACTTGGTCTTGGTCTAAGCAAGAGTACTAAGCCAAAGTAATGACAAGGCATGTAAGTAACACGCAACACTTGCACAATAACACATACTTATACATTGCAAACATGATCACAAACATATATATACAAGCCAAGCAAGATCAAGCCACACACATATATACAATCAGTCGAGTCAAGTACAGGCAAGTCAGAAAAACATAAGACGATCCCCCGAGGAATGGCCTTATCAAAAGAAATTTACACGTAGCTAATCCAAACAACCAAAACGATTAGCTAAGGCTCTATTCCTATCCCTATGTACATACAAAAACCACCAAACTATCCCAAAAGAAGCCTAGAAGTCAAGGCCTAGTCAGTTGCCGGGTCTGGGACCCAGGCGACGGGGTAGACTCCTCCCCAGCCTCGGCCCCCGCACACGAAGCCTCATCGCTATACTCCTCAAGGCCGTCGTCACACAGATTAAGGATCGACTCAGCGCGACCCCTGACTTGGCGAGCTCGCTTAATCTCGCGCTCTCGAGCCTCCCTCAGTTGAGCGCAGAGATCGTCAACTCTACCCTCGACCTCAATCACGTCGTATTCTAGCTCCTTAATACGTGCAGCTTGCTTCTCGTTGGTCGCCCTATCCTGGATCGCCTCGACCTCAAGTCGAGCATTCTCTCTAGCCAACACCTTACGCTCCTTGTCCAGAGCAAACACGAGAGCGTTCGGATAGGAATACTTCGGTTTACACGCACACCGTCGAAGACGGTTAGACGGGCTCCAGCGGATAACGGCCCCTCCCGGCCGTATCTGATATGGGATCACGGGGAGTGCTCTGCGAGGTCTCACTCCCGAAGGACTAGCACTAGGTCACCCTGTCCGGCCATCCTACACCACAAGAACAATTAACCATAAATATAAGCTTAAAGGCCATAAACAACAAATCCTCAAATCAAGCAGTCCTATAACACCCAGGCTAATTCAAACCTAGGCTCTGATACCACCTGTGACAGCCCCACCTTCCCCTAAGGCGAACCAAAGGGGTTAGCGGACTGCCTGCCCAGCTCTCGCCAGGACTAACGAGCAGTTACACGCGATCTAAAACGTTTCGGGAAAGTAAAAGCGCGCTCGGACAAGCCACAAGTCAAAATAACCGATGAAAGTAACCAAAATCCCACCAAACATTAATACATAGCAATTCAACATTTACAACCAAATCGGCATGTCAAAAACTATTCATCATAGGTAGACAAAGTTCGGTTTGCCAATCAAAAGATGAACCCAATACACATTAGGGTTTCATGCAAAGAGCTATTCAAAATAGACATATACATGGCTCAATTTGGCAACCAACAAGTATGATCTTCCAAAAATGATCATTTTCCTGTAAGGAAAACAAATGGAACGGAGTGAGCTAAAGCTCAGTGAGCAACTATCACATAATCAACAAAGATCACTTAAGCATAACCGTTCATTTCAAGTATACAAATAAGAAGCAAAACAAATCGGTAAAAGGATACGGACGGCTCTCAAGAGCCCATTTCCACGCTTACATTCTTGATCCAACCTCATTGACCCTCCGTCAATGTTAAAAGTACCAAACCGTAGACCTCACTTCACTTCCATTCCTTCCACCCAACATACCCCAACCGGGCCCGCACTCCAAGCAGTAGCTTTAGGTGATACTCGAGTACACCGGAACCAAGGGTCTCATTACCACAAGATTCCCATTTCAGTCCCCGTGGCGAGTCAATTTTCACGACCAAGCCCTCTCTGGCTCGATTCAATTGACCACCAACGGGGTCGAGCTCAGTAGTACAGTAGGGCCGTTGGATACTCGTCCAACCGACACCCAAACAATTTCCCATGAATGGAATCCAATAACTCATACAACAAGTACAGTAATACAGTGAAACGGTAAACAGTCATTCACAGGAATAAAAGGAATGAGGGCGGTCAAGTACACCCTCACCCTAATCATTTCCAATAGCCAAACAAGCCTTCAAGGCATCACAATCACATATAGAAAAGCCACATTATAACATTCAAGTGAGTAGTATACTCACCACTCACGTAGGTGAGGTTTCATGCACCTTCGTCCAAAGTACGTCGTGCACTAACGTCACGCCCTAAAACACGTAACCAAATACCATGAGACTCAATAACGAGTCATAAAGCCATGCCAATCACAACCCCAATAGGGTTTCATATGCATATATAAGCATAATAGCAAACCAGAAATTTCAGCAATGCACTAACTTGACCTCAACAAAAAACAGTTTTCGTCCTCCTTTTGCGGTAATGGCACAAAATGCTCTACGCTTATCGGATGAGGGTGTAAGACCCACCATCTCGAAGCTAAAAGACAGGGCTACAACAATGTAGAAGACCACTCAGTCCAAATTGTGAGAACCCGTATTGCCCTAATATTTACCTAGGGTTTTTCCCCTTTAATTGCATGTTTTCTGCATTTTCTGGCTTAGGAATATTTTCTTAGTGGATTTGATGGATAAATATAGTTTTTCGATGATTTTTCTAGTATTGGTGCATTTTTAGAAAATTAAGAGTAAATTGTGGACGTGGGACCCACTAGGGCGAACAGTTCGGAAAAATTCGGCCAATAAGGTTAAGTTTCGGATACTGTGAAAATTTTATCGGGTGTTAAGAGATAAGTAGTGTGTGTGAAGTGATTGATGTGAGAGAGAAAAGAAAGATAAGAGGGCATTAAATGAGTGTGACAAGTGTCACTCTACCATTGGGTTTGACTTAAGAAACACTATTCATCCTTTTGACTATTTTTGACTAAGTGTTAAATACTTCAAAAAATCACAAAAATTCACCATTTTCTTCCTTGTGTTGGCCGGCCCTCTCTCTCTCAAAGAAGAAGAAATTTTCCCAACTTTCAAGCTTCCATATCACTCAATCTTCCACAAACAAGAGTTTAGGTTTGATTTCATTCCATAAAATCCTTTCTTTTGGTGATAGTGAGTGCTCTAGTGAAGTTTGTTTGAAGCTCTAAGGTGGCCATCATCCCTCTCTCTCTTGTTACTTGGTAAGTGATGCTTGAACCCCCCTACTACACCTAATGATGGTTATAGTATGCTTAGAAGTGGCTTGAGTGTTGGAATATATGATTTATTTCTTGGTTTGGCTTGATTTGGTGAAGTTTTCCATTTTATGATGAATTTTCTGGTTTCATATGATTTTGATGTTGTGGACTAGTATGATGGTTAGTAATAAGGGGCTTTGGCTTTAGTAGGTGTGAATTGTTGTGAAATGCAATCAATTTTGGATTTGAATGGAATTGTGAAAAGTTAGGGTTCATGAACCCCTAATCTGCCCGAAATTTTAGGTCATAGCTAGAGGCCGAATTGGACTTTGCTCAAAACATGAAAGTTGTAGGTATTGATGATTTTAGTGTGCCTGCAAAATTTCAGGGCAATTGGACTAGTGTAGAGTGAGTTATGCCGTTTTTACTGTTGCTGTTTTTGGTGCACAGAATGTCCGAACTGCGATAGTAATTGCCTGTTTGGACTGGAATTGGTTTGGATTTTGAAGTTGGTGTCTTCTGAGGAAATGTAGCTGGATGTCTTAGCTAACTTATGCCTTTGGAAGTTCGGCATTTGGACCTGTGTAGGCTGATATTGACGTATTACAGTTTTGTGTGTTTTGCAAACCTGTTTTGGTAATTCTGGTTTGGTATTTGGTACTTTTGACCTAGTTGTGCTAGGATTTGGACTGAGAGGCCTTCTACATTGTTGTAGACCTGTCTTTTAGCTTCGAGATGGTGGGTCTTACACCCCCATCCGACATTGGTAGTGAGAGTTGTGCCATTACCGCATTATGAGGTCAAATCCGGTTTTCTTATCAAGGCTTAGGTTAAAGCCCTTTCTTAATTTCTGGTTTGCTTTCATGCTTGTATATGTTTATAAAACCCTATTGGGGTTGTGAATTGGTGTTGTTTATGGCTCGGTATGGTTTCTTGTTTTATGATATTGTGAGCCTATGGAACGGCTCTTGACATGAAATGCTTATATGTGTGTTGTTGGGTTGTGATTGAAGAAAAATAATGAAGCCTTATGGCTGGAAAAGTAAGAAATTTAGGGGAAATGCTGTCCGATTTTCTAGGCCGTTTGGTTCTTTAAGTTGGATTTGCCTTTTGATGGAAATGAAGGGCTTTTGGGTTGTTGACCCTAGGTCTTCATATTATCTTTTGTTTCCAAGAAAATCATGTTTTGTACCCTTGCATTAGTAATTATTTGGCGAGGCATACGACTAGTAGTCGAGCCTCATGTGCATTGTGTTTACTCGATTACGGATGTGAAACCTTCAATTGGTTTATTTTGGTTATTTTAGGGTTTCTTGGCGAGTAAGGCCAATCTGAAGTAAAAACTTTTGAAGTTGAGCCGGTGAGTGTACCACTCCCCTCCATTGCTGTTTAACTTGATTTCTGCTCTGCAATCTGTTTATTTGTTCGAGACGAGGGTGTACTTTATCACACTCGTTCTCTAGTCTGTTCATATGCCAATTTACTATGCAAAATTTGAATCTGTTATCTGTGTCTGCATCTGTTCGGATTTCTATGACCTATGAACTCAATCCTGTGGCTAAGTTATTCGAGTCGGGCCGGCAAGGGCCTGGACGATTAGATAACGAACCACGGTAGTCTGTTCGGGGATTTTGGGTATTGAGACCCTTGATTCCGGTATACTCGAGTATTACCATTTTGTTCGTTTGAGGTGAGCGGGCCCGGTAAAGGGGTGTTTGGTGGACGGAATTCGGTGATAAGAGGGGTCTACGGACGCATTGGTTCTATATACGTTGACGGAGAGTCAACCGGTTTGGATCAAGTATTGCGCTGGAAATTTGGCTCCTGAGAGCCACCCGTATCCTTCTGATTTGAATCATTGGTTCCTTTGCTTTACATCTGACATGTGTATCTGATTTGTTAAATGTGAAATGCCATGATTTTAATGCTATCTGTTTGGTACCTCATTGAGCGCAAGCTCACCCCTTTCCGTTCCTTTTGTTTTCCTTACAGGAAAATAAACCCTTTTGGTCTGGATTTGACAAATGGCTGCCAAATTGAGCTAGTTGAACATATCTTTTGTATAGCTCATGTATTAAAACCCTAAGTGTACTTTTGGGGCGTTTTCTCTTTTGATTTGGCAAACCGTGTGTATATATTAACTTTTGAAAACTTTTGTATGTCATTTTGATTTGTAAACGCTAAGGTTCAGATGTGAATGTTTGTTGGCTATTTCGGTTGGGTTCTGACGGGTCGGTCACTATTCATGGCTGACTTCGGATTTCATTTTTTAAAATTTTGGGTTATTTTACCATTTTGACTCGTTTACGCTCGTTCGTAAGTTCCGGATCGCTATAGATAGTTCTCGTCTGCATCGTGAGTCCTGGCGAGAGCTGGGCAGGCAGTCCGCTCACCTCTTTGGTTCGCCTTAGGAGAAAGTGGGGCTGTCACAGGTGGTATCAGAGCCGGTTCGCGTGGTCTCTGCGCGGAATGAGCTTGGGCCAAGTGGTGTATGGTCCTGATTTCATGAATATGTCTAAGTGCTCGTTTGAGCGTAAGTTATGAACCAGACATGCCATAAGTGTAAAGATCTTTATCATGGGATTCGAGGAAGATAGATATGTATGTCGGGTAGGAATCTGTAAAATAGATGATTTACTCTTGGGACTGGCCAGCTCGAGAGGTGAATTGTCTTATTTCGGATTCTTGTGCCTGAGTACTCCAGAGTTGAAACGGTGTTAAGTATGTGAGATTTGCATATTGGGAACATGAATAGGCTTTGTTTGGCTGGAATGAGTCCATGAGGTTATTGGATATCTAGTTTGCATGGTAAGTGACGTGAGGGATCGGACGGGGTTATTTTAATTGGGTCTGGGACTATATCGCCTTTACTCTTGATTTGCTTTGATACCGCTATGACATAACAGTGGTTTGAGTATTGTGCATAGGATTATCTGTCTAATTTGGCATGTATTGGTGTATCTGATTAACCGTTTTCTTGATACATGGTGTGTTATATGTGCATATGTCATTGGTGTAATTGGTGTGCTAGAATTTGATTCCTTTTGTCACTTTACTGTGGTTATGCGTTGAATTACCTTGGGGAGGAAAGGGGAAAAAGAAAAGAGAGAAAAACAAATATATATATATTTATATATGTAAGGAGTAAGCAGTCGTGGACGTGGTCGTGGCCGTGGAACTAAGTGAGGCCAAGAATCAAGAGAAGAAAAGGGAAACAATAACTGTACGAGGATCGAGAATGCCACTTGTACTTAGGAATGTATTATGACTCATTGTTTTGCCCGACAGGCTAGTACCCGAGTTCCAGCACTTCCGTAAGATGACACATTGGATTGATCCGTATCAGAAAATTTTGGTTCTCCGAGATGACCTAGAGGTTCAAAGGAGGCTGACCGAATACTGGGAAAGGCAATGGAAGCAAGAGTATTCGGAGAAACTTGAGCTTTTACACCAAAACATGGAGTTAAAAAGGAAATACGAAGAGATTTCCAAGGAGACTGTAGCAATGGCACAAGGTAATACTTCTATGGGGACGCCAGAGGAAGCTCAAAGGGCAGGAATTGTAAGGCCACAGGGGGCGATCTTCCATGTCAAGAAAAGGGGTAAATTGCCAGAACAGGGTGAGCAAGGTAGGCCCTTGGCGAAGAAGGGTCGTGGAGCGAGGGGTGTGACAATTCTGGAGACACTTAAGGAGGATACGCCGGGAGGAAACTCAAGGGAAAAAGGACCACTGAGGGATATCTCACAAGGAGATCAGACCCCAATTCCTCTACCATATTGTGGCTATTGTAGAAAATCCAATCATTTTGAAGAGAATTGTTGGAAAAGAAGAGGGAGATGTCTGTGCTGTGGGAGCGCCGAGCATCGAATTGCTCATTGCCCGAGTAAAGTGCGTGAAAAGAAAGGAACCCAGCAACCAACCAAGACCGACCCCGGATCGTCAAGTGGAAAAGGGACTGGAATGAAGAATCTCGTTTCTTCTGACTCTGAAGACGAAGAAGGTACAGGCCAGTGGTTACTTTAAATCTGGACGGTAAAATTTCGAGGGCGAAATTTCTTTAAGGGGGAGAGAGTGTGAGAACCCGTATTGCCCTAATATTTACCTAGGGTTTTTCCCCTTTAATTGCATGTTTTCTGCATTTTCTGGCTTAGGAATATTTTCTTAGTGGATTTGATGGATAAATATAGTTTTTCGATGATTTTTCTAGTATTGGTGCATTTTTAGAAAATTAAGAGTAAATTGTGGACGTGGGACCCACTAGGGCGAACAGTTCGGAAAAATTCGGCCAATAAGGTTAAGTTTCGGATACTGTGAAAATTTTATCGGGTGTTAAGAGATAAGTAGTGTGTGTGAAGTGATTGATGTGAGAGAGAAAAGAAAGATAAGAGGGCATTAAATGAGTGTGACAAGTGTCACTCTACCATTGGGTTTGACTTAAGAAACACTATTCATCCTTTTGACTATTTTTGACTAAGTGTTAAATACTTCAAAAAATCACAAAAATTCACCATTTTCTTCCTTGTGTTGGCCGGCCCTCTCTCTCTCAAAGAAGAAGAAATTTTCCCAACTTTCAAGCTTCCATATCACTCAATCTTCCACAAACAAGAGTTTAGGTTTGATTTCATTCCATAAAATCCTTTCTTTTGGTGATAGTGAGTGCTCTAGTGAAGTTTGTTTGAAGCTCTAAGGTGGCCATCATCCCTCTCTCTCTTGTTACTTGGTAAGTGATGCTTGAACCCCCCTACTACACCTAATGATGGTTATAGTATGCTTAGAAGTGGCTTGAGTGTTGGAATATATGATTTATTTCTTGGTTTGGCTTGATTTGGTGAAGTTTTCCATTTTATGATGAATTTTCTGGTTTCATATGATTTTGATGTTGTGGACTAGTATGATGGTTAGTAATAAGGGGCTTTGGCTTTAGTAGGTGTGAATTGTTGTGAAATGCAATCAATTTTGGATTTGAATGGAATTGTGAAAAGTTAGGGTTCATGAACCCCTAATCTGCCCGAAATTTTAGGTCATAGCTAGAGGCCGAATTGGACTTTGCTCAAAACATGAAAGTTGTAGGTATTGATGATTTTAGTGTGCCTGCAAAATTTCAGGGCAATTGGACTAGTGTAGAGTGAGTTATGCCGTTTTTACTGTTGCTGTTTTTGGTGCACAGAATGTCCGAACTGCGATAGTAATTGCCTGTTTGGACTGGAATTGGTTTGGATTTTGAAGTTGGTGTCTTCTGAGGAAATGTAGCTGGATGTCTTAGCTAACTTATGCCTTTGGAAGTTCGGCATTTGGACCTGTGTAGGCTGATATTGACGTATTACAGTTTTGTGTGTTTTGCAAACCTGTTTTGGTAATTCTGGTTTGGTATTTGGTACTTTTGACCTAGTTGTGCTAGGATTTGGACTGAGAGGCCTTCTACATTGTTGTAGACCTGTCTTTTAGCTTCGAGATGGTGGGTCTTACACCCCCATCCGACATTGGTAGTGAGAGTTGTGCCATTACCGCATTATGAGGTCAAATCCGGTTTTCTTATCAAGGCTTAGGTTAAAGCCCTTTCTTAATTTCTGGTTTGCTTTCATGCTTGTATATGTTTATAAAACCCTATTGGGGTTGTGAATTGGTGTTGTTTATGGCTCGGTATGGTTTCTTGTTTTATGATATTGTGAGCCTATGGAACGGCTCTTGACATGAAATGCTTATATGTGTGTTGTTGGGTTGTGATTGAAGAAAAATAATGAAGCCTTATGGCTGGAAAAGTAAGAAATTTAGGGGAAATGCTGTCCGATTTTCTAGGCCGTTTGGTTCTTTAAGTTGGATTTGCCTTTTGATGGAAATGAAGGGCTTTTGGGTTGTTGACCCTAGGTCTTCATATTATCTTTTGTTTCCAAGAAAATCATGTTTTGTACCCTTGCATTAGTAATTATTTGGCGAGGCATACGACTAGTAGTCGAGCCTCATGTGCATTGTGTTTACTCGATTACGGATGTGAAACCTTCAATTGGTTTATTTTGGTTATTTTAGGGTTTCTTGGCGAGTAAGGCCAATCTGAAGTAAAAACTTTTGAAGTTGAGCCGGTGAGTGTACCACTCCCCTCCATTGCTGTTTAACTTGATTTCTGCTCTGCAATCTGTTTATTTGTTCGAGACGAGGGTGTACTTTATCACACTCGTTCTCTAGTCTGTTCATATGCCAATTTACTATGCAAAATTTGAATCTGTTATCTGTGTCTGCATCTGTTCGGATTTCTATGACCTATGAACTCAATCCTGTGGCTAAGTTATTCGAGTCGGGCCGGCAAGGGCCTGGACGATTAGATAACGAACCACGGTAGTCTGTTCGGGGATTTTTGGGTATTGAGACCCTTGATTCCGGTATACTCGAGTATTACCATTTTGTTCGTTTGAGGTGAGCGGGCCCGGTAAAGGGGTGTTTGGTGGACGGAATTCGGTGATAAGAGGGGTCTACGGACGCATTGGTTCTATATACGTTGACGGAGAGTCAACCGGTTTGGATCAAGTATTGCGCTGGAAATTTGGCTCCTGAGAGCCACCCGTATCCTTCTGATTTGAATCATTGGTTCCTTTGCTTTACATCTGACATGTGTATCTGATTTGTTAAATGTGAAATGCCATAATTTTAATGCTATCTGTTTGGTACCTCATTGAGCGCAAGCTCACCCCTTTCCGTTCCTTTTGTTTTCCTTACAGGAAAATAAACCCTTTTGGTCTGGATTTGACAAATGGCTGCCAAATTGAGCTAGTTGAACATATCTTTTGTATAGCTCATGTATTAAAACCCTAAGTGTACTTTTGGGGCGTTTTCTCTTTTGATTTGGCAAACCGTGTGTATATATTAACTTTTGAAAACTTTTGTATGTCATTTTGATTTGTAAACGCTAAGGTTCAGATGTGAATGTTTGTTGGCTATTTCGGTTGGGTTCTGACGGGTCGGTCACTATTCATGGCTGACTTCGGATTTCATTTTTTAAAATTTTGGGTTATTTTACCATTTTGACTCGTTTACGCTCGTTCGTAAGTTCCGGATCGCTATAGATAGTTCTCGTCTGCATCGTGAGTCCTGGCGAGAGCTGGGCAGGCAGTCCGCTCACCCCTTTGGTTCGCCTTAGGAGAAAGTGGGGCTGTCACACAAATCCTAGCACAACTAGGTCAAAAATGCAGAATACCAAACCAGAATCGTAATTGCAGGTTTACAAATCACACTATGCTGTAATTCGTCTAACTCAGTCTATACAGGTCCAAATGCATTGATTCCAAAGGCATGCGGTAGCTAAGACATCCCGTTACATTTCATCAGAAGAAACCAACATCAAAATCCAAAGCAATTCCAGTCAAAACAGACGATTACAAACGCAGTTCGCACATTCTGATCACCCAGAACAGCAACAGTAAAATTGACATATCTCATTTTATACTACTCCAATTTCCCTGAAATTTTACAGGCACCTCAAACACATCAATACCTACAACTTTCATGTTTTAAGAAAAGGCCAATTCGGCCTCTAACCATATGATCCAAAACCGGACAGAAAAGGGGGTTATGAAACCCTAACTTTCTCAAATTCCTTCCAAACTCAAAATTGGTTGCAATTACCTATCATTTACATCCACTAGAGTCATAACCCCTTATTAACAACCATCATAAATAACCACAACACCATGATCACATTAAACTAGAAAATTCCTCAAAAAAATAAAAACTTCACCAATTCATCTCAAACCAAGAAATAAATCACAAATTTCAACACTTTAGCCACCACTAGGCACAAATTAAACATCATTAAGTGTAGGAGGAAGTGTAATCACCACTTACCTAGTAAACAAGAGAGAGGGAGTTGTAGAACACCTTAGCTTCCTTAAAAACTTCACCAAACAACTTACTAGCACCTAATGGAAGGATTTTATGGAGTAGAAACTAGTTTATGCAATTGGTTTGGAAGATTGAGCTAGTTGGAAGCTTGAAAATTTGAGAAGTTTTCTTCCTTTGTTGATCTTGATCCCTATCTTTTGATGTTTACAAAACAAATGGATGTTACTAATGTCTCTTAAAAGATCTATTCAGTTATGAAGCAAATTAGTTCCAAAGATCAAGTACAATTGAAAGATGACAAAGTATGCTGAAACTGTCGGACGCTCAAGAAGTCAGGATCGGACGTCCGATAATCATTGCACAACTTCTGACGCTTGCTTCGGACGTCCGATAGGATCCTTCGAAGTCGACGAAACTATCGGACGCTGAATATGTCTCTACCGGACGTCCGATAGAAACAAGATAATTTCTCAAATCTGTTTGTTTGCTGTCGGACGCACAAAGAGCTTGCACCGGACGTCCGAAAGAATTGAAGAAAATCTCTGAAACTCACTGCCTGCTGTCGGACGCATAACACACCAACGGCTAGTTGACTGTTCAGCTATTTTCTATCCGTTGGAAGCATTAATGAGGCACTTTCTTGGTCCTATATAAATAGTGGTTGGTCAGACACTAAAAACAACTTTGGCACACTGAAGATACAAAAGATCTAGAGAGATTTTAGTGAGAAAATACTCCAAAAAGAAGATTTGTAGTCTTAGTGGTGTGAGGTTCTTTGTAAGCTTTTCATTTGTGAGTGAATCTTTCATGAGTGTAGCTCTGTGAGGGTTGTCCTGAGGGATAGTAAAACGTCCTGGCTTGACCGAGTGGAGTTCGGGGCAAGGAGGAGGTGAACCTTCCTTTGTACACAAGAGTGATTGTAATTCATCAATTTG